>NW_023270494.1:12138401-12211575 GCF_011800145.1 Mirounga leonina
AGGAAGGAAGGAAGGAAGGAAGGAAGGAAGGAAGGAAGGAAGGAAGGGAAAAGCTCCACATCTATATACTAGGTAATGAAATGGCAGAACACAAAAGACAGAGAAAAACTTGAAAACAGGCAAAGAATACATTTGGTAAATGACTTCCCAGTAGCAACAAGTACACCAAGCACCCAGATTTTGGGTTCTAGTACCATTCCCCAATAAAAGGAACCAGTGGCCCTTGGACAAATGACTGATTCCAAGAATGGGCGGGAAATACATAAGATGAATCAGAACATCTTGCTGTGCTAGCAACACTAAGAAATGTTCATTGGTGAGAGTATATTAAATACAGGAACCAGCTGATACAGGAACCAAATGAAAGACCTCCCTATGGCCAAAACTGGAACAATTTGAGAAAAAAAGGACTGGAATATATTCCAAAGAACAAAGTAAATATCCATGAGTACATACTCATATAGATGATGTAATAAATTAATAAAAGGGGGGAGAAGAAACAAATCTTCCTTGCAGAAGAATTCCAAATTACACAAAGGGCATTTTACAAATTCCGAATGGGTACTCCTCAAAACTGTCAAGGTCCTCAAAGGTAAGGACAATCTGACAAACTGTCATAGCAGAGGAGACTCAGGAGAGATAACAACTAAATATAATGTGATATCCTAGATGGGATCCTGGAACAAAAAAATGACATTGGGTAAAAATTAAGCAAATCTGAATAAGGTACGGATTTTAGTTAATGATGATATATCAATACTGGTGCATAATTGTAAACAACGTATCATACTAATAAAAGATGTTAATAATAGGGGAAACTGGGTGCAAGGTATATGGGAGCTCTTTATACTATCCTCTCAATTTTTCTATAAATCTAAAAATGTTTTTAAAATAAAGTCTATTTGAAAAATAAGGGCAAGAAAGACAAATAGAAAAAAGTAGGAAAGATGGAAAAGTAAGGTCTATTAATAATTACAAGTATAAACAGACCAAAATTACTACTTAAAAAAGTGTGATAGTTCAGATTTTTTAAATAAATTAAAATTCATCCATTTTTTTTAATGAGACATACTGAAGACATGAAGAAATTGAAACTAAGGAAATGGAAAAAGTTATGCCAGTAAAATATTAACCAGACACTCTCAAAATAGAGTATCATTAAATAATTATTTTTAAAAATTTCATTCATCAAAGACATAAATCTACACTACATATATGTGACAAAACAAGCTCAAATTATATATACAACAAATTTAATGGAACTACAGGGGAAAATGGAAAAATCCACCATTCTAGTAGGAGATTTCATCTCACACACTCTCTCTCTCTCACACACACACACACACACACACACACACACACACACACACACGAAACCATGAGACCTAAATGTCAACATATTGCAAAAACAATGATGGTATCAAAAAAATATTCTTCAACAAGAAATCAATTAAATTAGGAACCATGACAAAAACAGTAATAACAAAACCAAAATAATTCCCCACATACTTCAAAATTTTATTTTATTTTATTTTATTTATTTTAAGATTTTATTTATTTATTTGACAGAGAGAGACACAGCAAGAGAGGGAACACAAGCAGGAGGAGTGAGAGAGGGAGAAGCAGGCTTCCCGCCGAGCAGGGAGCCTGATGTGGGGCTCGATCCCAGGACCCTGGGATCATGACCGGAGCTGAAGGCAGACGCTTAACAACTGAGCCACCCAGGTGCCCCTACTTCAAAATTTTAAACATACACTTTAAATAACTCATGATTTGGAATGCCTGGGTGGCTCACTTGGTTAAGTGTCCAACTCTTGATTTTGACTGAGATCATGATCTCCGGGTCGTAAGATCAAGTCCTGCATTGGGCTCTCTCTACACTGGGCATGGAGCCTGCTTAAGATTCTCTCCCTCTCTCTCCCTTTGCCCCTCCCTCCACACTTTCTCTCTAAAATAAATAAATAAATAAATAAATAAATAAATAAATAAATAAATACCTATGTTTCAAAATGAAATTGATAAAAATTAAAGTACTTAGAATTGATCTCTGGAAGAAGACACAAGACTTTTTATTTTTTTACATTTGTACTCTTTTAGATGGTAATGGGGGAGTTAGTGCCAACAGTCAGGGGGGCATGGGAGATATTTTACTATATCTATTTTTGTGACTTTTAAATTGATTGATGTTAACATATTTCTTAATAAAAGTAAATTCATAACATGTTAAATAAAAATTCTCCGAAATGATTGATTATGAAAATATTCTGTACCAAATCCTTAAGGATGAAATTAAAGTGAAGGAAATATGTAGCCACAACATGCTATTCATTTTTAAAAGTATAATTGTTAATGAAAAAAGGACAATTTAAGAAATTAGCAAGATAGAACAATTTCTGGTAAGACTGATGAAGGAAACAAGAAAGAAGGCACAAATAAACAATATTAGGGCTGAAAATAAAACTGTGGCAATATTAACTGGAAAAAAGAGATAATAACTAATACTAAAACTAAAAAAAATACTACAGATCCATCACAGATTAAAAAGATAAGATCATATCATAAAAATATTATGCCAATAATTGGAGAACCAAGGTGAAATAGATTCCTAGGAAAATATAAACTGCCAAAAATAAGAAATAAAATAAAACAATCTAATTAGTAAATTGAAAGAATAGTGAAAAATCTTCCTACAAAGAAAACACCAAGCTTGGATAATTTCCAGGTGAGTTCTAAAAAAATTTCCCAGAAGATAGATCGTTCTAGTCTTCTATAATCTCTTTCAGAGAATAGAGAAATGTACTCTCAAACTATTTCAGAAGTCACAATATTGATACCAAAGGATGACAAGAATAGGAAGAGAAATAAAAACTATATATCAACTCATTCATAAACAGACATAAAATCCTAAATAAATTATTAGCAAACCAAGTCTGGTAATGTATACAATAAAATATGTAATTGCCATGTTGTAGAAAATGCAAGGGAAGTTTAACATTTCTCAAAATCTATAAATGCCAATATCAAATTTAAATGAAAAGGAAAAATTCATAAACTATAAAAATTTACCAAAACTGGCTTAAAAAATTGGAAAATGTGAATCATCCTGTAACCACTAGAAAAATTTAAATAGTAGTCAAAAATCTTTCCAGAAATGAAATACAAAGCCCAGATGGCTCTACTGGCCAGATCCACCAAATTATTAAGAAACAGGGTGGGAGGATGGGTTAGCCTGGTGATGGGTATTAAAGAGGGCACGTTCTGCATGGAGCACTGGGTGTTATGCACAAACAATGAATCATGGAACACTACATCAAAAACTAATGATGTAATGTATGGGGATTAACATAACAATAAAAAAATTTTAAAAAAGAAATAATTCACTCTTACATTAATTCTTTCAGGGAATAGAAAAAATATTACTCAGCATTTCAATTTGTGAGGCTAGCATAACATCAATTTAAAAACATGTCTAAAAAAAAAATTTTCAGGGGCGCCTGGGTGGCTCAGTGGCGCCTGAGCAGACGCTCAGCCAAAAGCGTCTGCCTTTGGCTCAGGTCATGATCCCAGGGTCCTGGGATCGAGCCCCGCATCAGGCTCCCTGCTCCACGGGAAGCCTGCTTCTCCCTCTCCCACTTCCCCTGCTTGTGTTCCCTCTCTCACTGTGTCTCTGTCAAATAAATAAAATCTTTAAAAAATAAAATTAAATTAAAAATAAAGAAAAAAGAAAAAAGAAAATTTCAGGTTGCTCACTCTCAACAATCACTATCAAATTGAAGTTGGCAATAATATATCATTTAAAAATTGGATGGGACATAATGTTGGTGTAATGGTAAAAAATAACCTATGATTTATTCTATTAATGTGTTAAAAGAAAAAAGCCTTACAGTTATCACAATAAACAGAAAAACATTTGAAAAAAGTCCATGACAGAAACTCTTGGCCATATAGGAATAGAAGAGACCATTCTTAATGAGATGAAAGATATTTACCAAAAGCCAGCAAATTTTATTCATTATTTATTGTGAAGCTACTGCCTTTTAAAATCAGAAAGAAGAAAAAATATGCTTACCACTATTTGTATTCGTAAGTATATGACAAGAAAAAATAAAACAAAAACAAACTGTCTTCAGTCCTGATTGTCTATAGAGAAAATGAAAAATGAATGTACAAATCATTAGAAATAAGAGTTTAGAGGGCACCTGGGTGGCTCAGTTGGTTAAGCGACTGCCTTCAGCTCAGGTCATGATCCTGGAGTCCCAGGATCGAGTACCGCATCGGGCTCCCTGCTCAGCGGGGAGTCTGCTTCTCCCTCTGGCCCTCCCCCTCTCGTGTGCTCTCTCTCTCTCTCTCTCTCTCAAATAAATAAATAAAATCTTAAAAAAAAAGAGTTTAGAAAGGTGTTTGAATTAAAGATCTATGTTTAAAAATTGCTTGTAATTGGGCGCCTGGGTGGCTCAGATGGTTAAGCGTCTGCCTTCGGCTCAGGTCATGATCTCAGGGTCCTGGGATCGAGTCCCGCATCGGGCTTCCTGCTCCTTGGGAGCCTGCTTCTCCCTCTGCCTCTCTCTCTCTGTCTCTGTCTCTCATGAATAAATAAATAAAATCTTTAAAAAAACTAACTAACTAAATAAATAAATAAAAATTGCTTGTAATTTTTATACACCAGCAAAATAATTATAAACATCGTGTATAACTGAAAAAATAAGAGTCTCAGAAACAAGTCTACCAAAAGATGTGCAAAACCTTAAAGAAAAAATTATAAGCCTTTTTGAAAGACATTAAAGAAGATCTAAATAACTGAGAGAGAAATGGTGATGGAAAGCCTCTCCATCAGTTATCCGCAGATTGATCTATAGCATCAATGCAAGTCCAATTAAAATTTCCACAAAAGCTTCCAAGAAACTTGACAAGCTGAACCTAAAATGTACAGGATGAGCCTAGTACCATGATACTCCTAAAGAAGAACAAGTGGTGTGACATTGCATACCACATATCAGGGCCTAGAATAATGTGATTGAAATTAATACAGTACACTATAATCATAAAGAATAGAAACATCTTGACTCATGGAACATAATAGTGAACCTAGAAACAAGGTCACATTGGACAGAGCCAGTATTGTGCTTTAGTGGGGCAATGACGAATCAGTTTAAAAACTGTCCTAAGTCAAGACGCTATTCACATGGGACACAATGAAATCTGATCCCTATCTTACACAACAGACAAAAATCAATTCTCTCTACTTCTAGGTATATACCCAAGAGAAATGAAATATATCTCTTCACAAACACTTGTATGTGAATGTTCACAGCAGCATTATTCATAACAACAAAAAGTAGAAACAAATTGCTCATCAACTGATGAATGGACAAATAAAATATATTATTCAGCAAAAAAAAAAAAAAAAAAAGGAATGGAGAACTAATACAGGCTATGACATGAATGAACCTTGAAAATATCACAAATGAAAGAAGCCAGTCACAAAAGACCACATATCATATGATTCTACTCATAAGAAACAGCCCCAACAAGAAAATCAGGAGGAACAGAATTTACATTAGTGGTTGCCTAGGGCTGGAGTGTTGTGGAGAAAATGGAGACTGGCTGACTGTTAATGTGTTTTTTTGTTAGGAGGTGATAAAATATTCCAAAATCATTGATATGTCAAGTGTAACCATTAACACACAATTAAGGCCAGAGGTTGCCTCTGGGCCAGGTATCGGGAGCTCCGGAAAGGAAGGAGGGAGCATCTGGTTAGACACAATGGTTTTAGCAGTGTTCTAATTCTTAACTTGGGTGGTCAGTTCGTGATGTTCATTATGTTTGTGTACATTAGTACTTAAGTATTATTTATGACATATATTCTTTGTATGTATAAGACACAATACAACAAAACTTTTTAAAAATAGTGCAGATGTTTTATGCCTACGTGGCAAGGAGAATGCATCTAATACAGAATAATTTCTTAAAATTTAACACAATAATTATTTTTAATATAATCTGTATTATGGAAATGCATAATCCTATGACAATTTTTCTTCTTATTTTGGATTTTTCACAGGGGACCCTTGATTTCATTTATGTCTTTGAATATCACATTACTTCATTATTTTTTACCTTTCATTATTATGTAAAAAAGTTTAAACTAATATGGTTTTTTTAGAACAATATATTATGAGTTCTAGAATACATTTTAGCTATTTATGTTTAATATTAAGGTCACCAAACTTATTAAGTCATATAAAACATCAAAATAATTTCTCTTTTCATTATGCTGGACATGATAAATAAATATTTGGATTTAAGCTTATAGATTCAAAGAAAACACACTATTTTAGATTATAGTCTTTTAATTTTCTAACACTATTTTATAAATATCAAATGCAATAGAATTTTCTATTGTAAAACAGCTTCCATGGAAACTTTAGCATAAAAGAGAGTTTAGCCTTGTAAGAAAACACTGCTTTTGTCTCCTGAAGAAAAAAGTACCAGAAATAACGACAGATGATTAGTGTCTCTAACGAATTAAATACAACAGTTAAACATGACTCAGCGCTGTTCTGGTGTGTAATGAACGCCATGGCTCAGGCAGTGGTAGGGTCAGACAATATGGAGAGACAGGATTTAAAAGAAACTAAATGATAAAAAGGTGGAAGGTTTGAATTCAGAATGGTCTGAGGCAGAGGTGTTCATAGAATGGTGAGTACCTCTATGTGAACTCTTGCTTTGACAAAGGTCTCAAGTCTTTCAAGACTTTTGATCCTTAGTAAGTGGTTCATAGCTCTCTGGCCAGCTATGTCAGTCATTGGTTGTCCATCTGTGTGTCCATGCATCTAAACATCCATTACCTCACCAAATCATATTTTAAGGAGCTGGAAGGCCATATCTACCAGTGAGCCTTCAGTGTCCATTTCTGAAGAGTTTGTGTTCTCATTTATAACAAGGTTTATCAAGGAGGTAGAATCCTCAGAGGAAATGGTTTGGGAATCCATTTCAAGAGAAAAAGTCCAAATTCCCAATGTCTTCCTCACTGGAAATTTCCTCCCACAATGAAAGGTTAAGACCCTAAGAACAGGGGCCCTGACACCATTCTGTCGCCTTCCTTAGACATTCTTTGGCTGGTGATGGAGGTTAGAATCAGGAAGTAGAATGGTATAGAAGAGGATAACGTTTGGTTAGCTATTGTAATTGCTTCATACAGGCTTCAAGAGCAAAAGGACAGAGAATTCAACCACGCCTGTATTTCTTACAGGAATTATGAGGATAGAGTAGAAGGGCTGAGATGTGTCTGCTAATCTCTGCGGGGTGTAGGGCAGGGCAGTAAAACACTGCAACTTTATCATTTCAAGGAAGTTACACATAAATGCCCCAGGAATGAAAACCTCACAGAAAGGTAAAGATCTGAAGAAATGACCATCTATTTTCTTGGCTGGCTACATCACGCAGAAGAGGTCAGAGCACTCCTATAGCCTGCAGTAAAGCAGCATTGATAGGTTATGTTTTTCATCTTTTATTCACTTGGCCCTTTCATTTTACCTCATACAGGAAGCACTATGGCAGTTGGTCTGCATGGCTGGTAGACTTCAGACAATTAACACATTACAAATATCACGTAATGAAAGAACTGAGTGCACCTTACTAAGGAGGGCAAGTTGCTACATATATACTTATAAAAATACTTTAATCTTTCTTTGAAGATTTTGAAAATACTCCAGGACCATAAAATAATTCAAGGTCATTATAATAAATACCAATTAGCATTGTAAAGTAACATAAATGCATAAAGGGATTGGGGTTAATCTATGGTGACCAGATGGATATCCTTGAAGTAATTTCAGAAAAAAGAATCCTTGCTATCTGCTATTTACTTTTATGGAACATATACATTTAAATTCTCCTTACTTCTTCCTTTTGCTTTAATAAGTAGGAGTTTATTACAGAATAATTTAGCTTTATTTTTTCTATATTTCCTAATTTAAATGTGTTTTATGTAAACACATCCAAAATTCGTCCTCGATTATATGTCGCTCAGACTTCACTGAGATCTTTGTCAAAGGAAAATATTGGGAAATTAACTTTCAGAGTTGAAGCTGCTGGCTTATAAGGAAAAAACCCATGGCTGTTTTCTTAAAATAATTTTGAGAAGAAAAAACCCTGATGAGTAGGTTTGAAAATACAGATTACTATTAGTTATGATATATAATCTAGTATATAATACATTTACCATTAGTTTATATTATTATATATTTTTAGTATCAACTATATTTTACAAATTCAAATATAGATAAAGCTTTCTTTCTGTTATATTTGGTTGTTGATCACTCCTTATGTCTACATTATTTCTGAAGCAAAACTTCAGACTCTTATTCTTCTAGAACTTACACTCCACCAAAATAAAATGTCTCATTTCATTTTTTAATGAGAGGAATACACTGAATGAAATATGAATTTGAGATTTTATTAAATACACAGAATTGGAAAAAAATACATATAGTGGATATTCCATTCAAGGAGGGACAGCATATGTATTGAAAAGTCAATAGTAGAATATATTAGGAAAATACTGTTGGATCAGTAAGAAATAATTTTAGTTTGTAAAGGTTTAATATATCTATTTTAGAGAGTATATTTATATTGTGCATAAAACTGTATATCTTACATGAAATCTTATATTTATTGTCATTTAAAAACTGAAATTTATATAAATAGTGAAACAGAAAGCTAATATTACTATATAATTATATCATATGACATATAACATACCTTTTAACATTTTTTGGAAACTAATAATTTCAAATTAAGCCATGAGCCATAAAATTATTTTATGTGTAAGGTAATTTTTTAAAATAAAAGTTTATATTTTATAGCACTTTTATAGGGCTAAAGCTTTTAAAATGTGCTTGTATATGCCACGGGAAAGACAGGTAGTTGATAAAAGTAGAAAAAAGAATATTAAGGGATGTGGGTAGTCACATAAAAGTCTGGGTAAGAAACCAGGTCTTCAGATTCCTAGCACAGCATATTTTCTATTTTTAACCTGGTATCTAAGCTGCAAATAGAAATTTCTTGAACCATAATGCCGGTGTTCTATCAAATGGAAAATATGTTTTAAATCCCTTAAATGACGGAGAAATATTTAGAACTAAGAGCCAGCAGATATACCTTTAAATAATTCAAAAATTTCCTGGGCATCTAATATGCATGTCTGGTATATTTAAAGGACATTTGTGTTGACTCCTGTTCTACAGTTATTAGATCTACTAACTAAAAATTAAATCATTAGTCCACCTTGTGGTTCAGTGAAAATATCTCCTCTGCAACTTGCAGAGATAGATGGGCTAGAATTCCTCCAAATTCCAAGAGACTAGCTTAACTCTGGAAGGAATTCTATACACAAAATTAAAATAAAATGCAGTACTGTTGTTTGCAAGGATACTACTAAATTATGTGATGAAAGAGGGGGCACAGCTTAGCATATAGGAAAGGCAAGAAAACTTTAATTTGGATAAAATTTCAGACCAACAAATATTCAGTTTGGGACTATATTATGAAGGACTTAAGAAAGGAAATATTACTTTTACTTGCAAAAGAAGGGAGTGTTCTATGTGGAGAATAAAAAAAAAAAGGAAGAAGGGTAAAAATACAAAAGAAAAGCCCTCAGTAATTTACATGCTTATCTGCAGAAAAAAAGCTTCAAAAGAAATAGAACATGTAATGAGTCACGCGAACTGGCAAACGTTATGGCTGCATTTGTTTTTCTGTGAGTAATGACGATACTGCTAAAAACTCATAACTGATGTTGAAATTTCTAGTGTTATTCTAAAAGTACCACCCAAACCATCTATTTGAAAATAGGTCTTGAGGAAAGTGAATAAAAAACTTAGTTTAAGTTAAAATTAAAAGGAAAATAAGAGGGTTCCTAACGCATTGGTCTATTTTGGAAATTTGCAAATGAAATGTCTACTAGACATAAAATGATTGTATATGGGCATTTATTTTATAAATTAAACTATACAAATAGTTAACAGAAGCACAAAATATAAATTTTTATATATTTTCTAGACTCAAATGGAATTATAAGGGTGGAAATATTCCACTTAAGAATGATGGCCCTAGGGGCGCCTGGGTGGCTCAGTCATTAAGCATCTGCCTTCAGCTCAGGTCATGATCCCGGGGTCCTGGGATCAAGTCCTGCATCAGGCTCCCTGCTCCGCGGGAAGCCTGCTTCTCCTTCTCCCACTCCTCCTGCTTGTGGTTCCCTCTCTCGGTGTGTTTCTCTCTGTCAAATAAATAAAATCTTTAAAAAAAAAAAAAAAAAGAATGATGGCCCTAAAAAGGGAAGAGGAAGTGAAGGAAAAAGAGAATAAGATGAAAACAGAGAGGGAAACAAACCATAAGCGCCTCTTAACTATAGGGAACAGACTGAGGGTTGCTGGAGGGGAGGGGGTTTGGGGGCATGGGGTAACTGGGTGATGGGCATTAAGGAGGGCACGTGATGGAATGAGCACTGGGTGTTCCATGCAACTGATGAATCACTAAATTCTACTCCTGAAACTAATACTACATTATATGTTAACTAGATTGAATTTAAATAAAAAAATTTTTTTAAAAGACACTGTTTTCAAACACCACTTTTAATAATCTCATCTGGAGAATGTAAAATATGAGTATTAAAAAGGCCAAATAGACGTATTACCCACAACTCACTCTGGTGCAACGTCAGGGCTAACAACAGGAGGACTACATGTCGGGAAGATGTTATCTGCAGCATCTAAAAACACTTAAAGTTACTTTCTCGACAGAGTGTTTCCAGGAGTGACAGGTAACCTATTTGGCCTTGGAAGAAAAATAAAATTCAGTCTGAATTCTTCTTGACTAGAAACCTTCTTCTATAAAGAATGACATTCAAATAATTGGAAAGCAGATTTCAATACTCTCTCCACTTACTTCCCTGTTCTGGGAAAACAAAGTTTGACCTAGGTTTTCTGCCAGTTCTGCATTAGACAGTCTATCCAAACATCCTATACACACTTAGGTCACAAGAGCCCACACATTATCCTAGTGCCATTCAGAAAACACTGATTACTATGCTAACAACCATATAACTTTTCTAAAGCAAAGTATTCACAAGTTTTAGCTGCTTAATTAAACATAAGAAAATCTAGACATTCAGAAATAGTTGACTTGATTAACAATGAGCTGATGAAAGAGAAAAGAGTCCTACCCCCTGTGAAAGTTGCAGCCGACTCCATGACTCCCTGTCTCAGAATGGACATGGTGCATCCTGTCTTACCCTTAGGTGTACTTTTTTATGCCCTGTGTGCGCTTGCTGCAACTAATTCTTTAAATATATGCAGAAACTAATACAGAAGGATCACATGATACGTTTTCAGTCAGTACCATGTAAACCGCATTTGTAAATTAAGTGTGCAATAAAAACATATAAATAAGTCAATAATCTGAAAAATGATATTATTATTTCAGCCTTTCCCCCCCCCAAGCATCAGATTACAAGTGAGGATATCTAGTTTAATATTCCTTTCAGTAACTGCATAAAATTCTTGATAGATCTAGTTCTAGGGATTTTGAAAGAAGTTCAAGGTAAGTATCTAGGAAATCCATTCTCAAGTCATGAAGGCTTTGGTGGTAAATCTCCCCAGCAGAATAGCATAGAATCCTCCCCAGTCAACTTGACCATAAAGAACAGCTTTATTGCCCAGGTAGGCCTCCCCAAGATTATCTTTGGTGTCAGAATACTAGTATTATGTTTAGCAAAAGAGAGGGAAGTTACCTCTCTCTTAATCCACCCTACTTGGGAAAGCATCCTGGATGATTCTGACATCAACACAGCAATACCATGAAATATAGACACTTTAACTTAAAGTACTATAATAACTTGTATTTTTGTTCATGACCTGTTACTTGCTGCTTTACTTCTCTATTCATAAAATGAATTTACCTAATGTAAAAAGATATTTTGTGGGCAAAGCCAATGCATATAACTAGAAAAAAATGCACTAACTAAATCCATGGTGATAGCACTTGCCTCTGCTCATGAATATAAAATATATAATTGTTAATTTTTAATAAATTAGCCATTTCACTTTAAAATTACTTTTGTTAACATTTTTGTGATTTTTTTAAGCTAAGGCTCTGTAAGAGAAAAACGTTGTTCCTAAATATATTCAATGTATATTCAAAACGTATAAATAGTTCTTTTTTTAAAAGATTTTTTATTTATTCATTTGAAAGAGAGAGAGAGAACGAGAGTATGAGCAGGGGAAAGGGTCAGAGGGAGAAGGAGAAGCAGACTCTCCACTGAGGAGGGAGCCCGACGTGGGGCTCGATCCCAGGACCCCAGGATCATGACCCGAGCTGAAGGCAGACACTTAACTGAGCCACCTAGGCACCCCGAAAAGGTATAAATAGTTCTATAACAAGTGGCATGCAAACTAGAAACATGATTCGTAACAATGATACAATGTAAAAATAACGGTTTCAAGTTAATTTATAGAAGGATTTCAACTACCATCATTTAAAAATGTTTATTTATTTATTAAAGATTTTATTTATTTATGAGAGAGAGTGAGCCAGGGAGAGAGAGCACATGAGCGGGGGCAGGAGCAGAGGCAGAGGGAGAAGCAGACTCCCTGCTGAGCAGGGGCTTGATTCCAGGACTCCAGGATCATGACCTGAGCCAGAGGCGGCTACTTAGCTGACTGAGCCACCCAGGCGCCCCTGTTTTTATTTTTTTAAAGACCTATTTTTATTCATTTTAGAAAGAGAGAGAAAGAGAGAGCACGTGTGGGGGTAGGGACAGAGGGAGAGAATCTTCAAGCAGACTCCCTGCTGAGAGCAGACCCCCCACTCCCCCCCAGTGTGGGGCTACATCTCATGACCCATGAGATCATGACCTGAAATCAGAAGTCAGACGTTCAACCAGTTGAGCCACCCAGGAGCCCCGAGACTATCATTTTTAAGAATTTATCTCACTAGATGTCATGTTAAACTCTTTTCAACATTATATTCTTACATCTAGTAAAACTGGACAGTTATGAAGTCTAAGTAAAGTTATGCATCTTAGATACTCACACACTTAACTACAGGCACACTGGGTCTAAAACACTTTTAAGACAAACTAAAAAACAAAGGCTGTCTAGATCAAGATCATGATACCAAAAGATTTTCAAAACCTATAGAAAAATGCTTGTAAGTAAATTTAGAAATGAACAAAAAAAATTAAGTGTTCCAATTAGCCTACCATTTTTGATAAATACGTTAATTGATTTTTTTCACTAAGTACTAACAGACATCAAACTTATTTTAAGATTGACAGTTTTGTTAACAAAAATGTTTTACATAATTTAACACAGGGCTCTTCTAAAACAATTCTGTGATTAAAAGCTCTGGCTATATATAACTACCTATACCGTCCACCAGTCAGTATTCACCAAGTTTCCAATGCCTGTTAAACTACTGGTAGCCTTCTGTTGCCTGTTGTACTTAGTGTACTAAACAAAGTCACCTGGCATATAGGAGACTCATGATTGACGAGATTGTTTTCCTTTTCATTAATCTAAAAGTTTCAGAAACTCCCTTCCCTCTCGCTCTCCCATTTAACCTCCAGCACAAGCTCGCACTTGCCCATTCACTCACTGGATCATTCCCTGCTAAGGAAGGGCACACCCAAGAGGGCTTTAGCCAAAAGAGACCTTGCCTCCAAGATAGGCTCATGGCCATGAACTTTGGGCACTTGCCTGACTGAAACCTTCTTGTTACCCTCAATCACTGATACTTGTTTGCTTCATAATCTAGAATTTGGATTCCTGATGTTATACATGTTTCAAAATTAGGATTCCTACTGGTTTCCCAAATCTATTGTACTTCAATTCTTGACATTATGTAACTACATCTTTTATATCTCTTGTTTTAACTACCTGGACTCTCAAGGTTCTTTTCATGATCTCTTGATCTGACTTCATTATTCTAAAACCAACCTACTTGAATTTCTGACCTCCCAGTACCTTAATGGTCCATATTAATGCCTAGCCCCCGGTCTCCTCCCTCTGCCATGTCCTAGTGCACTGAGATTACTGAATTTTTTTTCCCTCAGGCCATTTATTGAGCCATCTATGCCCCAAAGCAAGCAGCAAACCCTAAGAAAGTATAAGAATGAAAATTAATACCTGCAAAGTATTGAAACAGAAATGCATGTTGCTATGGATACAGAACTGTTTGTGACCATAATTTTATTCTATGCAGTTCCAAAGCAAAGTAGCCAATAAGGAGGCAGAAACTTAAAACTGAGAATGTAATCAAAGAAATCAGAAAGTACATACTACTTTTATCAGCAGAAAATTATATAAAGGCTTGTTCGTTTTTATTGTAAGAGATGTCTTGAATGTGGGTATATACCTTACATCAATTTCATACATCATAAAAAAAGAATTTTTCCCAGTTCTCTAGGACTATAATTGAATGTATATAATAAAGTGGATGCTGTTAATTAAATGTTAAAATGTTATGCATAATACAAACCACATCACTTAAATAACCCTCTCCATTTCAATTCTACATTTTAGAAAATTAGTGTGTGTGTGTGTGTGTGTGTATTCCGTTTTCTTCAAAATTTTACAAGCAGCTTCACAGACTTACTTGAAATCCTTATAATAAATATGTAGGTATTATCATTTCCATGAAAAATGATAAAATGGGTGCTCTGAAAGATTGTATTAAGGTATCTATTTCAGTGCAAACATCTTGCAAGTGGCAATCAGGATTGGCTCCCAGGATCTCTGACTCTCCTCATCTGCCCTATTGGACAGCACTGTGCTTTAGTTAATCAAAGCTGCTTGCCCAAGAACTCAGAGAAATTTGCACAGAAGTTTAGACTCCAGTGACTTGGGGCACTTTTAAAAATTTTTAATTAAAATCTTTCATGACTATTATTAATTTTATTTTAAAAACAGTTGCCAGCTGGATAAATAAAGAAGATTTAATTAACATATCAATTCTAAAGAAATCTAAAATAACATTAGTGGAAAAAAGCACATTAGATTCTTCCAGGTGGAGTGATTTCCCATATACTGGTGAATTACCTAACTGAAATAGTATCATTTTATTAAAGTCTGATATTTTGCTTCTCACCTCAAATTTTATGGCATCATGAAATTACTTTTCAACAAGATGTTCATGATTTATTAAGAAAGTCTTGCCTCAATCAGTCTTCTACTTATTTCCACTAATATTTCATGCAATCTGTTTCTCAGAGCATTGTTCTGAGTCCTTCTTCTACTTAGATTTTATATTTTCTATTTACTACAACACTGACCATATATCATGGGGGCCGTCTGGTATACTCTACACTGATGAAACTACACCTATGTTCTCTTCTTCACCTTGACATCAGAAAAACACGACGCTCTTACTTAATGCATCTATAACCACCACTTGGAGTATAAATAAGGTTTCTCCTGTCCTGTCTTGAGTTATTCATCCCAGTAATTGCTCCAACTGATACTTATCCTTGCCTTCCTAACCTGAAAGGTATTTAGGTATTTTTACACACCTCTGTTGCACCAACGACAGGAATACCTTACTGACCATTCTTATAGGCACACAGTAATGATGATACCATAACAGTTTTGCGAGATGCCAGGTAACTGCATTCCAAAATACCAGGCACAAGTTGGAGAAGTCTTCTGACTATCTCCTGATTTCTCTGAAAAACTGCATCAGGAATGAACTAATAAGAAATTTGTCCAAACTGTTCAGGAACCTATGTCTGTGTCACATCTCAGAAAACCGAGAGTGGAGATGAAAGCAGAAAGACAAATCCGACCTTGTGTTGACAAAAGTCTTCTTTTCTAAATGTTTTTTTTTTTTTTAAGATTTTATTTATTTATTTGAGAGAGAGAGAATGAGAGGCAGAGAGCATGAGAGGGAGGAGGGTCAGAGGGAGAAGCAGACTCCCTGCTGAGCAGGGAGCCCGATGCGGGACTCGATCCCGGGACTCCGGGATCATGACCTGAGCCGAAGGCAGTCGCTTAACCGACTGAGCCACCCAGGCGCCCATGACAAAAGTCTTCTTTTTTTTTTTTTTTAAGATTTTTTTTGTTTATTTTTATTTATTTGACAGAGAGAGAGAGAAACAGCATGAGAGGGGATAGGGTCAGAGGGAGAAGCAGGCTCCCCGCCGAGCCGGGAGCCAGATGTGGGACTCGATCCCGGGACTCCGGGATCATGACCTGAGCTGAAGGCAGTCGCTTAACCAACTGAGCCACCCAGGCGCCCGACAAAAGTCTTCTTTATGAAATTTTTTCACTCAAGTATTTCTTTAAAATTTTTAAATACTCATAAACAAACCAACCAAAAGGGATAGAAGGGCTTTTCATGGAAACTACTTTACTGCTTTTGACTTCCCATCTCCAATCCACACATTTAGTTCTTTCTGTTGTGTTGTTGCCTCTTCAGATAACGACCTTCATACTTTACATATTCCATTAATTCCCAATTTTTTCACTACCTATTTCCTGCTATGAAAGATAAAGATTCAGCTTTCCTTACATCATCACTCTCCCTCCTTCTCCATCTTTGAAATATAGTTGTTTCACCATTTTCAGTTTCTTTATTGGTTACCTTTATAACTTGTTTCCAGTTTTACTGATATAATCACATATAACCTTGTGTAAGTTGAAGGCATACATGATAATGATTTGATACGTGTATATATTGTGAAATGATCACCACAATCAGTTTAGTTAGCATCCATCAACCTCACATAAGTACAGTATTTTTTCTTGTGATGAGAACTTTTAAGATTTTATTCTTAGAAACTTTTGAATATACAGTATAATATTGCTAACTATAGTCACCACGCTGTACACTACATCCTCAGAACTTAATTATAACTGGAAATCTGTACCTTTTGACCATATTCACCTAATTTCTCCACCCCCACCCCCTGCCTCTGGCAACCACCATCTCTTCTCTGCTTCTATGAGTTTGGGTTTTTTAAAATTTCACACATAAATAAGATCATAGGGCATTTGTCTACTTTTGCCTGACTTATTTCACTTAGCATATTGCCCTCAAAGTCCATCCACGTTGTTGTAAGTGGCAGGATTTTCTTCTTTTTTTTGTGGCTGAATAGTATTCCATTGTGCGTGTGTGTGTGTGCGTGTGTGTGTGTGTGTGTATACCATATTTTCTTTACCCATTCATTCACTGATGGACACTTAGGTTGTTTCAATGTCCTGTCTAATGAAAATAATGATGCCATGAATATGGGGGTGCAGACATCTCAGGATAGTGATCTTTTTTTTTTAATTTTTATTTATTTTTTTTATTCTTATGTTAATCCCCATACATTACATCATTAGTGTTAGATGAAGTGTTCCATGATTCATTGTTTGTGCATAACACCCAGTGCTCCATGCAGAATGTGCCCTCCTCAATACCCACCACCAGGCTAACCCATCCTCCCACCCCCCTCCCCTCTAGAACCCTGTTTGTTTTTCAGAGTCCATCGTCTCTCATGGTTCGTCTACCCCTCCGATTTCCCCTGCTTCATTCTTCCCCTCCCGCTACCTTCTTCTTCTTCTTTTTTTTTTTTTAACATATATTGCATTATTTGTTTCAGAGGTACAGATCTGAGATTCAACAGTCTTGCACAATTTACAGCGCTTACCAGAGCACATACCCTCCCCAGTGTCTACAGGATAGTGATCTTATTTCCTTCAAATATATACCCAGAAGTGGAATTGCTAGATCATATAATAGTTCTATAGTTTTCTGATGTGAAGAAAAGAAAACCCTTGTGCACTGTTGGTGGGCATGCAAACTGGTATAGCCACTATGGAAAACAGTAAGGAGGTTTCCCCCAAAACTAAAAATACAACTTTCAATAAAATAATTCAACTTTTCCAGCAATTATGGATGGCCTCTTTTCATTCTCCATTTAATTCGATGAGTATATTAGAATTGCCTAAACTTCACCTCACCTAATCATTCTCAAAACCTTGATTATCTGAGTTTGTACTTCTGTTATTTGTACTTTTGTTAAGGTTGGTAACATTCTTGTAATGTCTATAACCATGAATGAATTTCCTGTGCTTTATATATAAATTGATTTCAAAAGGGGAAATTTAAACATAGACTCTAGTTATTGTTCAAAACACAATGAGACAATATATTATGTAACTACATTTTGCTTCTGGTAGCTCCCTCCCACACACTCCCACCCACTCCCACCTGAGGCTTCTAATTAACTTTCTTTTATCACCTTTGAATTTTCTGCTTTTATTGCCTCCTCATGTTATTAAGAATTCTCATGGATAGTATCTAGATTCTTCCTCCCTTCATCACACATCTGTTCTGATCTGGACTGCACATGTTTTCTAGACTCACAGGGCAGCCAGTCTCTGGGACTTCTCTTTCCTCCTCTCCTGTTTGGATCCATTGTTGCTTGAATCCTTGAATTTGTAGCTCTCTTTGTTTACTCCTCAATTTAGGGAAGAACATCTACAAGCAACTTCCCAAAAAATGCAGGAGATAAACTTTTCCAGATCTTTGCATGTGTACAATGTCTTTCTCCAATCTCATGACTGACTGAACTTTGACTTATATATAGAAACCTGGTTTGAAAAAATTTCTCTTTCATTGTTCTGATGAAGGCATGTTTATATCTTACCATTATTGGACACAGGATGCCCATCTATCTTGTTCCTGTGTAGGGGGCCTCATTTTTTCTCTGGAAGGTTTTAGGGTCTCTTTTATTGATGTGTGCAGATGCAGACTTACTCGCCTTTTCAGTGTGAGGATGCACATCCTTCAGCCTTGGGAACTTCACTACTCTCATTACACTGATAATAATTCCTCTATTCTATTTTCTGTGTCTTGAACATCAGCTAAATATTGAGCATCACGGCTTAATCATCTATGGCTCACCTTTAAAAATGCATTTTTATACTCATATTTTTGTCTCTGCTTTTTGTTCTCTCTTGTGGGAGATGTTCCTGACATGAGTTTTGGCAAATAATGAAAGCAATTTTTAATTTTCAAGGCCCTTTCTTATTCCTTTGATTGTTACATTTTCATAGCAGTCTGTTCTTCTTTTGTGATTATAATACCAGACTTGGTATTCAGTTTTGCTTTCCTTAAATTTACTTTTTGCTCCCTGAAGTGTCTTGTTTTCTCTGGAGTCATCTGTTGAGTTTTTCTTTTTTGGGCTTCTGAGGCATGCCTCAGATGTCAGATGATGCAGGGTTTTCTGTTCACAGTCAAGATCAAAGAGATAAAACCAGACTGGGAACTCTGTATCTGTACAGGCCTGGAGCCTGTATGTTAAAAGGGTCAATGTGGTTGAAGGCGAGCAAGAGCAGAGGAAGCTGTGAGGATGCAGATCCCTCTAAATGCTGGCAAGCAGAGGGCTCGGCTCCAAGGCGTCATTTTCCACACCAGCTTCCCTGTACTCCTCCCAGACAGATCTTTCATTTCTCTCAGCCTGGGGATAAATGCCTCGAGCTGGCCATTCTGGGCTCGTGGTAGAGAGAAATCGCCTACTCTACGTGCTGACTTTAAGTGAATCCTATTTTCAAGCTCACATCTCTCTTTTGCTACCCTTCCTTCCTGGCATTTCTGAGTCCTGGGCCTCTCTTGGGTTTTATGAGGAAGACAGGCTCTTTCCTAGGCTGTAATGTTCATGTGTAGCTAGGTGCCGGCTATCTCAGCCGCTTCCAGAAATGTGTCTAAGTCTCTTGTGTGCTGATGTCCTCTCTTAGGTTTTCTTTGCCGTGGTAGTTTTAGGTCTTTGGTATTCTATCATTCTCATTTTATGGGGCCTTGTAAAGGACGGGGAATAAACCCATGTGGTCTGATGATCTGGGGCTTCTAAATCTCTGAAAGTAGTTTTAGTGCAGTTATGTAGGGAAGACTCTACTGTGTAAAGACAGATGCATCTATGTTTCTATTCCACTTTCACTCTTTCCATTTAATTCTAGATGCTTCGGGTGTCCTGGGCCACATCTCTTCGACCTGTCTGATCACAGCCCAGCTGAGGCAGGAACTCATTGGTGTGACTCACTTTTGCCACCTTGAGCTTTCTCCAAAGACAGCGAAGGGCACTCAGCGAGGACGTACAGGAGCAGGGAGAAGGGCAGGCATGGCCAGGAAATGCAGGAAGAGATGCCCCTTCGGAGTACCCTCAATCGAAAGGAGCTGGATGGAATTTCATGGATACATGCTCCAGATTCTCATTCCTTGGTGGGATAATTCCACGGTGTGTTCTAAAAGATTCTCCAGGGTCTTCAGTGGAAGGAGTCACCCCTGCTCTCAGCAGTAACTCAGTCCACAAGGTACCCTTTATTGGCTTTTCCCTTCCTTGTTCATTTTCCCCATTCCCTCACTTCAGATTCCTAGAATCCCTCCCTCCCACTCCCATAAACTACCTGCAGGCTAATTCTTGTATCAGGCTGTTTTCGGAAGAACCCAAACCTCCACAACATCATGCACAATTAAACTTCTAATAATGGGCTTTGTAATGGCATTACTTTTAAAATTGCAGAGGAGGTGGCAGGCTGGATTTCTATTAATATGTCTAGTTACCCTTCATTCCAGTCGATTTCAATGGCCATTCGTTTAAAAATTAATGTGCGTCATATTATTTGATGTGATAGGAGATATAAGCCAGCAAGAGTTTTAGTTGATATTCACTCCTTGAAAGCAGCAGTGTTTTAGTCATTATATGCACAAATATTTTTACATCCTTAAGCGAATACTATGATGTATTCGGAATTCTGCTTTTGGGTGACCTTTAACCAGGTTAGTGAACTCCCAAGAAGTGAACTGGCATAAAATAAAACTATAAATATGCAAAACGAAGCCAGCCATAGAAACAAAGACCACGGGAATAGGCATTTTTGGGGGATAGTCACCAAGTGAGAAGAGCTTTCAGTAACTTTCTGGAGGATAGAAAGTAGATAAGGCTCTATTCAGATGCTGAGAGATGAAACAAGTCTGTGAAAACTGAGCCGGGAGGGAGTCAGCAGAGGACTGGGGAGCCAGCCCATCTCTCACAACCCTCTTGACAGGCTCTGGGCTCACGGACTACAGAGATAGTAAAGACACCAGCGAGAGATCAAAATAAAAACAAGCCCCTGAAGGTCCGTGTACTAGGGAAGTAGGTCCCTGCCCTGCAGACTGTGGGCAATCCAGGTGAAAAACAGAAGCTTTTCTCTACAAAAGAGAAGGCACTACCCAGGGAAAGCGAAGGCTTCAAGTATGGATTCTGCAAGCTCTGAATACAGCCCACTTCGTTCCAACATTTAAGGAGCCTGGATTCTAACACATCTTTCAGTCCACATGTCACATCCTTTCCCAGGACTCACTCTGATTTCCTACTTAGGGAGAGACACACTAGGATGTGGGATGGGGAAGAAAATCCCATTTACACAAGTCCCCTCTCCTTTACCCAAAGATGTCCACATCCTAATCCTCAGAAGCTGTCAGTAACATACCTGACATGGCAAAGAAATTTTGCAGATGAGATTAAGGGTCCTGAGACGGAAGATTATCCTGGAGTATGCACGTGGCCTGATTTGGTCCTTTTAAGAGGGAGGGAGAAGGCCACCGGACAATGGAAGCAGCAAGAGGAAAGGCCACATGGGCCACGAACCAGGAATGGAGGTGGCCTCTAGAAGCCAGGGAAGACAAGGAAGCATATTCTTCCCTGGAAACTCCAGAAAGATCCATCCCTGCCAACAACCTGATCTTAGTTTTGTAGAACTAACTTCAGATTTCTCATCTTCAGAACTATATGATAATAAATTTCTGTTGTTTTTAATCCACGAAGTTTGTGGTAACCAGTTACAATAGCAATAGGAAACTAGTAAACATTCATCTTTTGTGAATCTCAACAGAAAGTAAGAATCACCATGCATAGAAGAAAACCGAGAGAAATAAATATGAAAGACAAAATGAGAGATAAATAGAAGAAACCAACCCTGGAGGAAAGAGGTAATTCAGGGAATGAACTAAAAAACATTCTAATTCATAAATGCGGAAAGAGGAAAATTTCTCCCACCCCGCCTGTGCTGGATCCCTATCTCCTGCCAGAGGAGCACCCCTCGGCCCACAAGTACTATGACCCCAGTGACCACATTGGAGGTGTCCATCAGGAAATGGACAGGGAGGAACTGGAGTTGGAGGAAGTGGATCTCTACAGAATGAACAGCCAGGACAAGCTGGGCCTCACTGTGTGCTACCAGGCTGATGATGAAGATGACATTGGGATTTACATAAGTGAGATCGACCCTAACAGCACTGCGGCCAAGGATGGGCGCATCTGAGGAGACCGCATTATCCAGACTAATGGGATAGAGGTACAGAACCGTGAAGGGGCCGTGGCTCTCCTAACCAGTGAAGAAAACAAGAACTTTTCCTTGCTGATTGCAAGGCCCGAACTCCAGGTGAGTCAGCCTCTTGCATGTGAAGCTGCATCTGTATTCCTACAACCAAAAACCCAAGTCCGTGGCACTGCAGACTCCTGCCCAAGTATTTGGTCTGAATCTGAAGGCACTTTGTACACCCTGAAAATGTCGTCTCACTTGATGTGACCTAAAATCTATCTTATGTTTTAAGCATCGCAGGAGAGTGCTGACATCCAGCCTGATAGCACACTGTAGGCCCAGCAGGCTCATTAGCGTAGGAATGGTCATGAAGGAGAAGACAAGGGAACATGGTGGGCTGGAAGAACACAGCCAAGGTCATAACCATCAAGATGTTTGCGTTCCCCAAGCCTGACAGATGTTCCAGCCTGGATCTGCGTGGGCCTCATCTCTAGCTGCAGAGTGTAGGGTGCATACAGCATGGTGGCTCGTAATACTGCGTTCCTCCTAAAACTGCTGAGAGAGTAAATGTCCGGCCCTCTCATCAGACACACACCACACACACACGGTAGCCCGGGGAGGAAATGCTATGTTAATGAGCTTCAGTCTTGGAATTACTTCACTATGTTGATGTATATTAAAATCATCACCATGTACGTCTTAAACATAAAATACAACTTTTATTTTAAAAAGTGGGAAAAAAAAAAAAAAAAAGCCAGGGAAGACAAGGAAGCATATTCTTCCCTGGAAACTCCAGGGAAACTCCATACATCTATCAAATGAAAACAAGATGCTCTGAAAAATAAATAGCAAAAGTACAAAAAGATCTCTTAGGGTTTAAAAATATGATTCTTGAGCATAAAGGGAAGGAAACCTGCAAAAAACACTGAGTAAAAGACATAATGAAGAAAAATCTGAGGAAATAACAGTCACAGAGGCTATCCGAGATCTTTGAGTTAGAGTTAGAGCAGGCCCGATAGAGGCAATTAACCACCTCGTGGTTTTGAGGAGTGAAAATGGCCAAGGACGGGACTGTCTCGTACCTCTGACCACGGTCTGAGGCATGTGGCCAGTGCTCAACACCAGTTGTCTTAGCTTTTTTCTCATTCAACTGATAAAATCTCCAGACTGTTCTACCTCAGAGTCTCTGCCTAATACAGGAACAGTGTTTATTAATACCTCACTCTTTTTTTAAAAATTTTATTTATTTATTTATTTATTTATTTATTTATTTATTTATTTATTTATTAATTATCAGTCAGAGAGAGAGAGAGCACACAAGCAGGGGGAGCTGCAGCCAGAGAGAGAAGCAGGCTCCCCGCTGAGTAGGGAGCCCGATGTGGCACTCAGCCCCAGGACCCCAGGATCATGACCTGAGCTGAAGGTAGATGCTTAACCGACTGAGCCACCCAGGCGCCACTTAATTCCTCACTCTTAATCCCAGATGAGAAAGTTTATAATTATGCTGAAAACAAAAACTAGGAATAACAAGTCAAAGGCCCTCTATAGTGCAGAACAGTGTTACTTTATTATAACTGATGTACTGTCCCCCTTTGTGTCATTTTTATAAGAACAGTCGCCGACGACAACTTCATACATTAACTTCAGAGGCAAAGCTGAAAATAGGCTGTGTGTGTGTGTGCACACATGTGCACACGTGCATGTGTGTGTTTTTCCCCCTTGGCCATCAGACACAGCTTCAAACAACTGTCTTATTATTTTAGCCTTCAAAAGTTAATTTATTGCCTGGAAAAGAGCTAAAGAAGTTCCTGAAGATGATCTCAGACTCAGTTCCCTTTGCCAACTAACTATCCTTAATTATAGCATCATACCCACTGGACATGGATAAAAGAATGAATGATGGCCCCATGGTACCACAGTACACCATGACATAGTCACCACATTTGTCCTCAGAGTGGCAACACTTCAATGGTATGAAAGGAGGATCTCTACACACTGAATTCATTTTCTGTACCAGAGAAGCACCTAGAAAATCTCTAAGGTAAAATCATATCGATCTCAATAATCACTAACAGAGGACAACAAAATTAAAGACGTTCTCTATATCGAACCCCCTTTTGAAGATTTTCATGTAAATTACGGAGAGGAACACTAAATTGTGTAGGAATACTGTTCTAACACCACAGATTCAGTAGCGTAATTTACTCCTTATGTGATCATGGTGGCTTTCAGCAAAAAACTAAAAAAGGACTTCTGTTGATTATATTCCTGCTTCTTATGGACCCGGCAGCCTCTGCCGGCAGAAGTGACATGGAGATAAAATAATTTTATATTTATGGAAAAAAACATTAAAGAAATAATAAAGGAGGAAAAGGACACTCTTTTCAGTTGAAAGAAAATTCCACAAGAGCAGGGTCCAAGGAGCATATACACTGCTAAGAGATGGAGCCACCTCCCAGAGGGGTTTAGGTCTCCTTCATGGCTCATAAGGCTTCGTTACGTCTCCAGCTCTGTGCTTCGCCCATTATTTCGTATCTATGTTTCTCTGTCTTTTACTCCTTATGAGTAAGTGTGTCTTACTCGAGTATTTTTGCATCTTCAGCAGCTAACAATGTGCCTGAGACTAAGAAGGACTTCAGCACATGTTGGATGAATATGGTATAATTTTAATCATATTACCAAAATAGTAACCAGTTCTCTGAAGTGATTATTATTTGGAGATTTAACAAGCATCCTCCACATATTTTAGAAATCAGAAGGTTAAAAGGTAGGCTATGGGTACAAGCAAAGCCCAGACCTAGACCAATCCCTGCAAAATGATTAAACTTATTGATTTGTGTTCATTTCATTCGCTGATAAAGCATCAGCACTTGGGTCAGGCCCTCTGGTAGGTTCTTAAAGATGCAAAGACAGAGAAACTATAGTCCCTCCTCTGGAAGACAAAAACATGCAATTAATAATGACATAACAGTAATTATGGTGAATTCTATATATATTTCCTGTCATTGCATTTTAGAAGTTCTGTGGGAACTCAAGAGGTTGGAACGGTAAGTACACTGACAACACCATCCAAACACACACAAACAAAAAAAAAAACAAACAAAACTAACAAAACTAGAAACAAAAACCAACAAAAAACCAACTAACATGAACTGGGGTCTTCTGTGAGAGCATGGAAACCATCAGCCTCTTCCCCTGTGACCTAACCCAACCCTGAAGCCACTACTGGCCTCGCAGAGGAGAGCCTTGCGTGGCTGTCCTGGGGCTCCTGCTGATCAGTGAGTCTGCCCTTGTTAATACAGACGTTCACAAATGTTCGCCAAGGCCAGAGTCTATACCAGGAATCTTTTAGGCACAGGTATACAGAAGTGAGGAAAAGGGACAGGGTCCCCTTTTTCAGTCTATTTGATGGAATAGACAAAAAGTAATAAATAGGTAAGATAAATAGAATCATTTCATTAGTGATTTTTAATGAAATAAAAATCATTTCATTAATGATTTTTTTCCAGATCAAGAATCACAAAGTTCTGTGAAGTTCACAAGCAAGGTGCTCTGATAGAGGATAGTAGGGCATGTCCTTCTCAGAGTCATTAGAGAAATCCTATTGGAGGAGTTAACGATCAGGTCAAGACTTACAGAATGAGAAGGTGCCAGTCATACAAAGAGTTAGAGCAAATGCCTTCCAGTTCCAATGAACATCATGTGCCAAAGCTGGAAGGAGTGTGGTATATTTTAGCAACTAAATAGAGGCCACTAAAGCTCAAGTATGGGCGGCAAGGGGAAAACAGCTGGAGAAGATGTTGGGGAGGTAACAATAGGAGGACCAGGTCATGCAGGGTGTTGAGGGCCATGCTAAGAAGTTTGGATTTTATTCTCAGTACCAACTGTTGAAGGATTTTAAGCAGGGGAGTTTTCTAATCCAACAGACATTTTGATCACTATGGCTCTTGAGAAAAACAAGAAAGAAAGCAGGACTATCAGAAGCCTGCTGTCGAGGTCTGGGTTAAAGACGCTGGTCAGTTGCACTGGGGCAATAGGTGCAAGAGAAGGAAGTGAATGGACTAGAAATCTATTTGGGGGCTGAATCTATAGTATTTACTGACGAATTAAGGGAAAGGGAAGCCATTCAAGAATGGCCTCTAGGTTCTGAGCATGGACCGTAAAGTAATACCATTTACAGACACAGAGAAGATGGGTGTGGAAGTTTCAGTTCTAGACGTGTGAAATTCGAGGTGTTTGTGAGCTAGCTGGGAGAAGATGCCAAGTGGCAGCTGGATATTTGAGTCCCGCTCTCGGATGAGAGATAAGAACTTTGAGGTTATTAGCACAGAGTTATTTAAGGCCACTGAAATGTAGATGATCACTTAACAGAAGAATGAAGAGAAAAAAAGAGAAGGAGCCAGACTCCAAGATTAAGTGGAGAGGTAGAGGAGATGGTAGAGAAAAAAGAAACTGAACTAAGACGGAGAAGTGGGAGAAGCAGGAGGAAAACAAGGACTCAGTGAGAAGACAGACAGAAATCAGTAGGATAGAGGAAAAGGGGTGTATTCAGTGATAAAACCCTAACTACATGGTTAAAGGCAGTGAAAGACTGGCCAGTCACAGTATCATAAAAAGGGGGAGCTAAACGAGATCCCACAGAGTGAAAAACCATGATAATTATAACTGAGAGAAATCCAACTTCTGCCAAGTAACTCAATAAATCTCATGAATCTACAAAAAAATATGTAAGGACTAGCAAAATATATTTCCTGGTAAATCCTATTAAAAAAAAAAAAAGTTTCCTTCCAAGGAGGAGAGAGAGAGAAACATTCTAGAATGAGGTAGACCACGGAATGGAGTAAAAGAAGAATTAAATTATCGCTCCTCTTACTGACATCTGTTTTGCTAATTTGAAACTGAACATAGTCAGAATTTCTTCAAACTATAGTTTGGATATGAATTTGTAGTTTAAATAGAAATTCTATTTGAAGAGGATGAAAATAAGTAGTGCAGAATGACCAAATCTGTACAATTAAATAGTACCAAACTGTCCAAGTAAATGGAAGAAGGACTTTCATTCTGAGAAGTAGACAGCAAACTTCTAATGTAAAGCAGGTGCACATTATCTTAAGAAAATTTTCTAATGGATGGAAAGGACTATTTATCCTAAATTACTATGAGAAAATTTAAAAACAATCACTTTTTACTCTAAAGGGAACTTAGATATATTTTCTAGGTTTGTAATTATCCTAAACTACTTACCTAGTTACTTCACTATTTGGCTGAAGATAGTATTTACCCAGTAGTATACTGAGCAAAGACAATGTTGAATTCTGCTTTCATTAATGATTTTTTTTCCAGATCAAGAATCAAATGAGGGGAACTATTTCAATGCAAAAGAAGCAACTGTTTTCAAATCATGCTGTTTTCTTTTTTTTAAAAGTGGTTTGAGTTAACTGATTACACTTCATTACCCTGCAATGCACTTGAACACATTAACGCTGTAAGAAGAATATGTAATAAAAGAGAGGATGCATCTCCTAATCCTTCCTGTCAAATTTAAAGAGATACCAATCAACCAAACACCTCGCTAATAGTCATGAGACTGTTGTTTTAATTAGCTGGTGATATTTTTGACTAAAGAATCTCCGATGATGAAACTGTTTTTCCTTGTATTGAACCAGGTTGGCCCAGACTAGCCTGTCCCGCAGTGACATGTATATTGAATACAAATCAGACAGCAGCTTTAAATCTGTGTTGCAGCTCTCATTTCCAATTCGAGAACTGTACTATAATCATAAGCTTCTGGTGGATGAAAGGAAATCAGCTCTCTGAATATTAGCTAATGCCACATTTGCAAGTCCTGAAGAGATCTGTGCTGTTAAAAAAAAATAGATCATTCCGCGTGAACCTATATATATGAATTGCTTTGTACTGCTCAACTGATAGAAGCATTGCCTGGGCTGGGATTAAACCCCTTTTCATCATAAAACCTCATCTGGTTCGGAGTCCAAGTCCATCAAACCTTTTTCCTTTAAAGTCCCGCCTTTGATTCTACATCAATTTATTCAAACCGCAGCTGGGTGGCTGAAAACGAAAGGACAGCATCGTTTAAACCAACCATGTTCCCAACTTGAAAGAAGGGCTATAATTAAAAAAATGGGCATAAAAGAATGGAAATGGGATAATATTTTTTAATGGTAGTTCAAAGGCCGACAGATGTCAGAGCCTTTGAAGATGTCAGTACACTGAGCAAGAAGTTGCCATAAAAGAGCTCGCCTGAGAGGTGAAGCAGCTTTTTAATGGCTGCAAACCCTTGCAGACACATCCTTGTGTTTTTAATTTGTCAGAGTTTCTGCAGTGTTTTCTGATTAATGACACATGATTATAACTGCATAGCAGACATATTTTTAGACTTGGTTAAATGAATAGTTTATTCCACATTCTTTTAGAAGTAGATAAGAATGGGGACACTTTCCTAGGAAGTCCAAAAACTGTTCGGATTGCCTCGCATGTTTATGCTAATGTTGTGGGACTGGCCGAATTCAGAGTTACTATATGTTGCCAGCTTTTGTTCTTTAGTAGTCTGATTGCTGGTAACATTACAATTCACATGTGGTCAGGACAATGTGATTCACTACAATTGCATTCTTTTCATGTACGGGGAGCAGGATGTGCCTGAATTAATTTGTGCACACAATTAATTTGTGCACCAAGTCATGTCAAACCAAATTAACGTTTGAAAACATTGCTGAGCTCAATCTGAACAACCATGGGCTGCTACAGAGCTTCAGAACGGAAAGAGCTGCGCAGGGGGAAGACTTGCAGCCATCACTCTGGTGTGGCATTAACGACTACTCAAACACAAGGAGCCGCAACAGCCCGTGTAAAATGCTGGGGGGCGCTCTGCCCAGATGTGGGGGAGGGACCCGGAGTCTCCCTGAACTATTTGCTCTTCTAAATAGTCCTGACACGCCAATTCGATTTGTTCTGTGAAACTGCCCTCCCAATAGTCATGAATGTTAACCACAGGTCGCTAGTGAGTAGCAAGAAAAGGCTTTCCCACCAATGGTTATGCCTTCAATTTCCATCATGACGGAGGTGCAGGGGAGAGGAAGTTCCCGGGCTTTGAAGCCAGGCAGATTTGGGTTCAAGTCCTAGCCCTGGCACTTCAGAGCTGCACAGCTTGGGTCTGCCTTCCCTTCTGGAAAAACTGAGGTTAATACCTACATCCTTCCAGAAAGCACGTGAAAGTGTCTGGTGCATAACATGATGCTCGATTCCCCTTCTCAAAATAAACAATACACAGAACAATAAAAACTAGGCCATTTCTTGTTAAAAATGTTTATGTGTCTATATACAACAGAATCATATTTTAATGAAAATGGCCATTCTTTTGCAAGTGGATGCTGAAACTCCCCACCGTTCCAGTTCCAGTAGCTCGTGGGTACTGCCTCTTCCTTATGTTGGAATCTGACCTGGCCATGACCGGTCAAACCCTTGAGCATACACCTGTTTGCTTGTGACAGCTAAGCTTTAGCCTAGTCCTGCAAGCACACCCCACGGGGGCAGCTCAGCTGATGGGGGTAACCGGGCAGGGAATGTGGTGCAGGAGAGGGAATAATGTGCTCAAACAGGATCAGGCCACGGGCCTGTAGCCTTATTCTAGAGGAGCTGACCTGTATCCTCTCACTTGGCCCCAGGCTTTCTATGAGGACTGGAGCATCCTGGGGCTTTTTTCCTTAAAGGAGAGGCTGTTCCCTCTTTTGTGTCTCAAGGTGGCTATAGTTTGGGCACTACTAACCCCAGCCACAACTTCAAAGCCAGTGAAGCCTGCCTTAGCATCTTCCTATCTCCTTGTCTACTTCCTAAGTCTTTTTCTCCCCTCCCCCACCTCCAGATGGCCCAGTCTTCTGACTCCAACCCCCCTATGCACCTTCTTTCTCCTTTCACACTCTTTCATCCATCAAAACTCCCGTTTCTTCGCTGTAATGGATTTCAGCTTGATGAGAGAAATTTAATGAGAAACAATTTCACAATATGGTGGCTATGACTGTTCTTTTCCTCTCCACCTCAATGTCATTCTGAACTTCCATTCTGTCAGGACTTCCCTGACCCAGGATGCAGGGCAGATAACCAGATAACAGCAATTATCTCATTTGGAATGAGATGTGTACTTGCTAAACTGCCTGGCCAGATTGTGAGCTCCTCCAGGGAAGGGTTTTGTCTTGTTTTTGCATACCTTCTCTGAGCACAGTGACTGGTACACAAAGACATTCAATAACAGAGGAATGAATAGAGACAAATGAAGAAATCCTAGGAGATGTATTTCCATATGATCCAGCAATTGCACTCCTGGGTATTTACCCCAAAGACACAGATGTAGAGAAAAGAAGGGCCATATGCACCCCAGTGTTCATAGCAGCAATGTCCACAAGAGCCAAACTGTGGAAAAAGCTGAGATGCCCTTCAACAGATGAATGGATAAAGAAGATGTGGTCCATACATATAATGGAATATTACTCAGCCATCAGAAAGGATGAATACCCAACTTTTACATCAACATGGATGGGACTGGAGGAGATTATGCTAAGTCAAATAAGTCAAGCAGAGAAAGTTAATTATCATATGGTTTCACTTATTTGTGGAACATAAGGAATAGCATGGAGGACATTAGGAGAAGGAAGGGAAAAATGAAGGGGGGGAAATCAGAGGGGGAGAGGAACCATGAGAGACTATGGATTCTGAGAAACAAACTGAGGGTTTTAGTGGGGAGAAGTTTGAGGGGATGGGTTAGTCTGGTGATGGGAATTAAGAAGGGCACATACTGCATGGAGCACTGGGTGTAATACAAAAACAATGAATCGTGGATCACTACATCAAAAACTAATGATGTATTATATGGTGACTAACATAACATAATAAAATAAAATTAAAAAAAAGAAAAAAATAAAGTGCTCCTGAATTACCTATTCAAGAATTCATTTTACTGTATGGATTTATCCATTTTGGAATTTTAAATGCACACGTGGGCTACCTAGTCAAGGCAAATGTATTCAACAAAGAAAAGCGCAAGCAAGAGAGGGCATGTTCACCAACCCAGACTCTATTCAGAGATGTTTCAAGCAATGGAACTGGGAGATCCCAGGCACAGTGATAGACTATTTTGCAGGGGAGATTTTCCACAGGCAAGTGACTCAATCTGAGAATCTGGGGATTTTGGGAGAGCTTCAGAGAATCCTGTGATCTCCTTATCTCCTGTCAGCTGACGCTAGATATGTTCTCCTTCCCATCTCAGATCCTCTAACTCTTGGCTCTTACATAGGCCCAGGCAAAACTTGATCATTTGTGCTTCACTGGGTGATCCCTGCTTCCTTCCGTAGGCGAGCTGTAGAAACTTTCTCTGTACCCAACCTGGAAAGGCTCTCTGTGGACCTGAAACCTCACTGCTCCCAGGAGCAGCAGAGGGAACACAGGTGCAGAGCTGGGCGCAGAGCTGACACCGCCCCCCCATCACTATGACAGCCTGGTTTAGGGTTGCCTGCAAACCATGCCTGACTCTGCCACTATCCCCCCCGAGATGCTTCATTCTCCTAGGTCTCTGAAATGGGCTCCCTGTTCTCCAAGCCGATGTCCCAGCTGCAGGATTGCAGAGTCTGACTTCAGAGACTGCTGTCCATTTGGTGCGCTAGTCTGTTTGTGTTATGTGGCCGCAGTTCACAGATTGAAATAAATAAGCTGATATTTATTTATTTATAATAAATAAACTATTATTCAAAAATACTTGCCCATTTCAAATTCTCACAAACAATCCAGGAGTTAGGTATTGTGATTTTTCCTGGCTCCTGAAATACCACTGCCTCTATCATCTTTGACCCACTTTCTTGGTCTTCTTGTCCTGCTCCATTGCCTCCATCTTCCCTTAGGCAATGAATGTCATCCATCCTCATTCTACTCTGCCTCCTTAGGAGATCTCACCTTCACCGTTGGTATCCATTACCATCCATCCTGGTGACTCCCAAATCTCTATTCCCAAAGGAGAGCTCTCTTTTAGACTCTAGTCCTGTATTGCCACTTACCTCCATGACATCTACACCTAACTGTCCCATAGGACAGCAAGCCATATCTCTGGGTCTCCTCTCTCTCCCTCACTGCCACATCAATGAGGGAGATTGCCCCATTGCCAATGCCTTAGCTAAGTCCTTCATCATCTCTCTCTGGAATAAGTCCTAACTAGTCACCCAGCCTCCAATCTCACTGCCTTCCTCTTCCTAATCCTCTGCTTCAAATTCTTCAGTGATTTCTGATTGTTGATGGTTATAATCTCTAAACTTTTTTATGGGACGACTCTATCATAAAAAATTGGGGCACAGAACCCAGTGTGTATATATAAATATACATATAAATCTGTAACATCACTGTACTAATACATTATGTACATTACAAAAATTCGCACAAAATGGGTATTTTTAAAAGATGAGATACAAGTACATGTAAATAGAAGTTCTATCTTTTTTCTTCCCATATCCTAATAAACCATACTTGGGAGCGCACTGTTCTAAATAATTACCAGAAGGGGTAATGCATGTTACAAGTAGGACAAGGAGGTAGACAGCTGGAAGACACGGAAGTGGCAGCATAAACAGAGAGTATAAACCCCAAACTGGAGACAGCGTTCAAGGGGATCCAGTTCTGACTCCTCAACATGGTATAAAGCCTTCTCCAGGTATTGATCATGCTACTCCTATTTAAAATGCTTTTCCTAGTCTAATTTGCATGGCAAATTTCTACTCATTTTTGAAATGCAATGCATATGATATCTCCTTTAATGCAACCCTTCTGATCACCTCCCCAGACGCTATGCCCCCACATCACATGACTGACACATCTTCACTTGGGATCAAAGTACCATTATCATTTTCTTCTACATATATATATATATAATATATAACTGTAACTTTGGGAGGCTTAAAGGCTGGGCCAGCTAGAGGAGGCCACAGAATAAAACTGTCCATTTCCATGCTGATATCGTTACCAGTTACTCACACATCTGGTGGACGAGGCAGGCATGAAGGCAAAGTTTCCAAACAGTAGAAAGGGGCCAGGAGGATATTAATCTCCCTCCACCTCACTGAATGGTGAAGGAAATGTCAGGCGGTGTCTTTGGCAAAGGAATGCCTTGATGGGGACTCGTGGGCCAGAGCAGCATGTCCTTCTGACCAGGGGTGTTAGTATGTCCCCCATTCCATGCAGCCTTTGATGTGTGATAAGATGCATTCTTTGTCTCTGTTAAAAGAAGGCATTCTTTGCTCCTATCTGTTGGTATGAACCATATTACCCTCCTTCTATGACAGATGTGCAATGCCTGTTTCCCCAGAGACTATAAGCTAGAGGGCAGGGATTGTTCCTTTCTTAATATTCCAAGGCCTAGTGTAGTGCCTGGCACACAGTAGAAGCTCAACAGATGATGTTAAACGAATGAATGAATATTCCAGATGTGAAAATGATGATCAGAGATATGAAGTGGGTCACTCAGGTTTAAAGGGCCAGTAAGTGGTGCAGATTGGCCAGGAACCAGCATTTCTGTCTTCATATTTGATAAGAAATTGGTAATTGCTTCCAGGTCCATGATTTAATTATCTACTGGCCAATGATGTCCACATTCCTTTATCTGGAATCTTGACCTGCATATCCAACTCCCCGTCTGACCCATCTCCATTTGGAGGGTAAGACTTCAGACTCAGCTTGGCAACAACAGAACTCTTGCTTTTGCTTTCATTCCACCCAATCATGCTCATATTTGACGCCACCACTTACCTAGCTGCTCAGACCAAAACCCTAAATCATCCTCCTTCCCTCACTCCCCATACCTAACCCATCAGAAAGTCCTACTGGCTCAAATACATATGTCATACAGACATCCTGACTGTACACAATGGCCACAGTGGACCTCAAACAACATGAATAGGATCATGTCATGTTACTGCTGAAAATCCTCTAATTGTCTTCCAATCACATCTCAAATGGAATCTCAATTCTTCAAAGGCCCTGTCCTTCCCTGCACCTCCTAAGCTCATGCCATCAGACCTCATTTTTAATTTCCTGAACACACTAAATTTATTCTCCTCCAGGGTCTCTGCATGGGTCTCTGTTCCCTCGGCCTGGCTGGCTTCTCATCCATCAGATCTTTCTTAGTTTAGATAGCTCTTCCCTGGAGAGGTCTTCTCTGATGGCCAGCTCACACAATCGCTCAGTCGCTTGTCTGTGACTTAACTGCTCTATGTTAATTCTCCACCTACCAGTTATGGCTATGTGATGTTCTCCTTGTTACTTTGGGGTTTTTTTGTGTGTGTGTTATCACCTGTCTCCCTCCATTCAAGTGTGAGTTCCTTTAGAGCAGAGGACTGGTCTCTCTTGTTCTTTGCTGTACCCAGAGCAGGAACTCCCTTAGGGCCAGTGAGGCAGTGCCCTGTACAAGCCTGGGACAACATTCAAATGCACCAGGATGGGAAAAGCACCTCCTAAAACACCTAGCCTCAGGACCTGGCATAGAATAGCACTCAAGAAATCTGTACTGGATAAATGAATCACGTGGAATAAAGCCTCTGTCATAAGGAAATTCCATATACAGAATTCTGCCTAATTTTTACAGATAGGAAAATGTATATGGAAAAAAATTTGATTTATAGATTATCCGAAGAGTCACAATTATAAAAGTGTTGAAGTCACAGAGTTCTATTTTGTCAATATCCATATGGAACAATGAGACTTAGAAAAGCAATCAGAATAGTTAACAATAATTATGATTTTCAGAGAACATTTATTCCACTATTCTTGTTTCTAAGTTGAATGACTTATTCTAAGAAACGCCAACTTTATAGTAACAGATTGTGATGTTTACTGCAAGTCACTAGAAATGATCACAGAGAGGTAAAGTACAAGAGTGCATGTCCATGTTTCCCAAAGTCTGAACCAGCATATGCACAGTCAGGATTGACTTTAATAGGGTCTGGCAACACACCGTACCTCTTGAATTCATGGCTTTTGTCTAACGACAGTTTGGCATCATTTTTGAATAACTGAAGAACAAAAGTTTTCAGACCTCACACTCCACTTTTGCTGCACATGCCAACAGCACTTTATCTGGAGCTACTACAAAACTTGCCCAACAAGTGAGAATAACATTTACATTACAAAAAAATTAGCTTTTCAGGAAACATTTGGTGAACACATGCATTTTGTACATTAAATGACATCTTTGCAAATAACAAAATAAATAAGGTTGCACTTGACTGCAGGGATCTGGGGTTTGTTTCATTAATAAATACTGACTTAAGGAGCAAACTTAAGATGAATGAATCACCAGTTTAATTTTAACCTTTTTAAAGACCTGTAACTTTCAAGTCCTTCCACTGGAAAATTCCCTCGTTTTGAGATGCTAGGCCTGGCTGGACTGTTGGTTTCATGTTCACTGAAAGCTCCTCTGTCCCACAGAGTGACGATATCAGTGGGAGACACACGCACACACATACATGTGTGCGCGAGCACGCACACACGTGCACACACACGTGCGTGCAAGCACACACGCACGTGCACACACATACACACGTACGCGCGAGCGCGCGCACACGCATGCACGCGAGCACACGTGCGCGAGCGCACACATGCGCACACGCGTGTGCATGAGCACACACACATGTGCACGTGAGCACACATGCACGCACACACACATACACACATGTGCATGGGAGCACACACACGCACGCACACACACATACTGCAAGATGAATCCTGCCTTGCAACTGCCCCCACTAACAAAGGAAGAGACCCCAGATCCAGGCCACATACTTCAGCAAACTTCATTCTCGGAGGATGCCATTAACTCATTTTCAAATATTACTAACACTTTCAGGCCTTGACCTCATACCTAAGGAAAACAAATCAAAACAAACCAGAAAAATAACACACACTTTCCAACCCTCCAAGTTTAATTATGTATTGCTTCTTCCTGATTTTTTGTGATCTTTCTCCAACCTCTCAGTACACAAATGCCCCCAAATATTTGAGAGGTCAGGTAACAATTATAAATAACTGTCAGGTAACAACATAAAACAAGTGAAGAAAAATAAGTTTCACTGAACTTTAATATTCGTTTCAACTGAAAAACATTACCTCAAGTTTCACATTAACCCACCAATTTCAATGCTTTTAGTCTCAATTAGGCCAATTTTTGTTATCTAAACATTTTCTCCTATGAATGATATTTTTCAAATATTTTCTGTACACAAATTAAAGTGGCTTGAAAATAAACTATTATTTTCATGTACTTCTTTTGCTTTGCTCCTCAAACATGAGTTTAAGGCCTCCCTGATATTGATTCCTGTCACTTTTCTCATGAGAAATTCTCAGGTGTTAAATATCTTTCCTATCATGCAACTAGGCATGATTCCAATTAGTCCTGAATGGAAGACAAAATGATAGTTTAATAAGCTTCAATTTGCCAACTCTTTGAACATTTGATGATATCATCATTTTGCGAATCATTTCTTGCACCTTGGCTCTGACCTCCCTGTCACAAAAAATTACCTCAAATATCTAAATAAAGACATCAAGGATGTCTCTGAGAGAACTGAGTCAGAAATCCAAAAATGACTTTTCCGAAACATCAAGAAAGAAGAGTTATTCATCCAATATTTCCTCAAAGATAATTTCTGCCAACATTCTTAGTAATTTCATTGAGACAGAGGTGAAAAGGACAAGAGCAATATGCTAAAAATAACTGAAGGCATTTTTCCTTATATCAATGGGAATGACATTCAGTATGTGGAATAGCAATTCATCTCTGGGGTATTTTATGTAAAAAAAAAAAAAAAAAAAAAAAGAACTCATCTGAAAAGCTCTCATTTTGACCACAATAAGTCTAGAACTAAACAAAAACTGCATCAATGTAAATTGTTTTTGAGGATTCTAAAGGCAACACATTTTCTACTTACTCCTTTTATTTCTATCAAGAAAGTGTCCCAGTTTGAACTTACTTTTAAACTGCCTTGACCTCATTTCTAAAAGGTTTTGACAAGCTGCAGTCATGCAGTAAGGATCATGATATGGGTTCCTTTAGGGGAAAAATACTAACATCGAAGTCTTTGAGATTTAAAAGTTCATTCCATAAAATGGAAGTCTCGTATATAATATTCCAAATTCGCATGTGAATATAACAGATATTCACCTATAATAAGTCATTCACAACAAACCATATTTCACCGGTACTAAATGCAAATCTCAAATCGATTTTTATAGAGACTGGGTAGGTCCACTGACTTAAAAACTTCCTGGATTCTTACTCTAGACACATCTTTTAATTTCAGCAATAATGTAAAAGCCTAAAGTAAACCCATCTCAAAATCATATTCATTTTTCTATTCTACAAATTCTGAAATTTGTGGGAAGGAATTCTATTCCAAATAAAATATTAAGAATTGTATCTCTTCAGAGTTTAATTTGCCTCAGAATAGAGACACAGCCATGGCTTGTGGCTCTGGAGAAAGTTTGAAACTATTGGCTAAGTCTTGATTTGGATTTACATAGTCTGAGTTATGGGTATCAGTATTTTAAATCTAGCAATGTATTAACAATCCAAAATTGAAAGTATAATGGAATTTATTGCTGAATAAATGAAATTCAGAGACAAAGAGCTCATACATAAGCAGGCATATGGGGGCAGGAGACATTACCATGAGTCTTAACTACACTAACTACTAGTTATGTAACCTTGGGCATTTTACCTATGCTTTCTGAAACTTTTCTCATCAGTAAAATGGAATAACATACATTCATTTTACGAGCCAGGTAAGAAGGTCAGAACAGAGTTTCCAAATGCGAAATTTAATCCTTATCGACTGTCGGAAGGGTGGAAAAAGGCAATGTAATGTAAGGGACCTAGCAGAGAGCCTGGAGCAGGGGAAACACACAATAAATATTTGTCACTCCTGCTGCTGTTAAACACAAACAGGCATAAAAATTCAGTGTTGTTCTAGGAGGTACTGCTTACTAAAACTGGAACTCACGCAGCATGATTCAATTATGACTTTGCAGCAACGTCAAGTATGGTGAATCACTGAAAGAAATGCAAATTGCGATGAGAATCTCAGCGTGGGGAACAAAGAGTACCAGTGTCTCCCTCTCTCTCCTGCTAGGCAAAGATTCACATGTAACCCTGCGCCTTTCTTGCCAAGCCCAAGTCTCTCCCCAAATCTAAAATCTCTCTTGAAAGAGGCTGTGAGATAGAGAACGAGCACTGAATTAAGATTAAGAAGCCCTGGTTTGCTTGTTCTGTGACCTTGGGCAAGATAATGTCCTTGAACCAGAGGTTCTTTACCTGTAAACCGAAAATAATTGGATGTGGTCATCACCTGACTCAATCTGGCAATGTTACTGCTGGATGCTTAGATACCTGACATGACTGCAAGGTGCGTGTCCGTGCGACATCCTGTACCCACAGACTTGTGCTCCCTTGCCAGCTCCCCAGTTTTCACGACTGAAGAGTTCACCACATTGCACCCCCTATTTTATGCATCTCCAGCATTTAATTATTACTTCTTCAAGAACAACTTTAATATTTCTAAAAAATCTATTAAGTATAATGAGAACAAAAGACAGATTTTTAAAGCAACCATTCAATTGACACGGAGTTGTTAATTCAAAGGGAATACTTGATGTTATGATTTGAAAGGTTTGTCTTTAAAAAGGAATATTCTTTATCTAGAAGTGGACCACAAGCCATGGAATGTGGTTTCCATGGTAACTGCCACATTTAAAAAATATGCACAGGACTAAAGATACACTGCATAATACTTCTACAAATGGATCATTCCTAGAGAAATCGATTTCCTTGTCTCAGCCTGTTTTTGTTTTTTCAACTTCATATAATTCTCTCCACAATGAGGACCAAGTTGAATTATTTATAATAGTTTAATTATAGGCATCTATGCTATTTTTGTGCTTATAAGATGAAAATAACTACAGAATTTTAGAATTATAATGGAAAAAGAAAGCTAGTGATCTATGAAAAATGTAAATGTTACTTGAAAGGTCATCTCCCTATCTTTTCTCCTAACTAAGCACCTAAGAAACAGTATTCTTATACACAGAAATATATATAATATATAAATAAAACACATTATTAAATTCATATGTAATCCTATTAGACAAACCACCACTGGATACTAGTAAACAAGATCTTTGATCGATGCACCTATGTCAAAATATGATAAGAACTTGGGCCTTATTTGGAAAATTCGGTATAACCTATGCTTTTGGTATCAGAAAAACAGTATTTCCTCCACAGGCTTGTAAAAATGGCTTAGTTAGGAAAACTGTTTATATTCTAAGTGAATGCACTAAGTTTTTGACCTATCTTAAATGCAGAACTTAGATAATACTATAAAACTTCATCTGAAGAAAATATATTGAAAATTTGAATGTGTGGTTTTACCATAAGTCCACCAAAAAAGTCTTTTTTTTTTTTTCAGAGTAATAAAGTAAATTGTTAAAAACATCTTCCCACCAACTCTGATGTCTGACATTAAACATTATGTACATTGCAGCAAAAACCTACTTAATACTTAAAACACACTTAATTCCATTCCTCTTTCCATCTAATACAAATAAGTCAGTTTGGGGGGTAAGTACCCAAGTGTGATTGTACACAGCTGGAAGACCAGGCAACCACTCTGATGTGACTCCGTGTGTCACTAGGGACAGGAGGGGAACAAAAAGAAGGGTGACATTAATAGCAACAGCCTCATGACGTTGGGGGAAAAATATTTACATAGTTTGGTTTTTCCAAGTGATCAGTCCAGTTCAACCCAAAGAAATAAAAATACTTACTACCTCAAAACCAAGTAAATGATACTAATGAATAAATATTGATGATGAAATACCAGTTTGGTTATGTAGGTAGAAAGCGAACTGTTTTAGTACGGATAAAAATATCCTACACTCCTGGACCAAATTACCACTTGATTTTATTTCTTATAGTTTTCCATAATATAAATTCAGAGGACAAGAGAATCAGATAGAAGAAAGAGAGTAATGTTCTTGGAAATTAACAGTAGGGCATTAACTCTTAAAACTATTTCTAATTCAGCCATGCTTCTAACTTGTACTTCCTAAAGATATTTTGTAAGGATTTCAGGATCTGTCATATAATAAAAGTACTAGAATTTGCTAGGCTCATGACTTAAAATACGCTTTCATTTGATTCATAATATGTACAAAATTGGATCTCCTGAAGCAGGTGTGTTTTTTGGTATTGAGAATGATGGTATTCTCCATTAATTAAAATGAAATTTGGGCACATTAAAATAAAACCGGCTAATTACATTTTGTGAAAGTACTTAAAGAATCTAAGATAGTCCCACCAGATTTTATTTCCAAATGTCTTAACATATAGAGATCATCGTCAGTTATATTGGTCAGTGTCCTTTGTACTAAGTCCTGTGTCATCAATTTCTCTCAGAACTGAGAGCTAGAAAAAAAATGAACTAATCTGATTTCTTTCATAGAATTACACAGTTTATCCTGTTTCCCTCTTTGCTGTGGCTTCTAGGTGAGCTCAGAGCTAAAACTTGTACTTAACTAAAGCATTTTTTTTAAAGTATAGATTTTCTGGTGGGGTTAATATCATTTATTGCTTAATGACTATTTTCAGTTATATATTACACCTGTTTAAGTGTGTGTTTATTACAAAATGCTACCTCAAATCCTTTTTGAAAGTGGTTGGCACATAAAGAAATTAAACTCAATGTTTTCAGTGAAAAAAATGTTCCCCTAAAAAAGCCCAAAGACCATTCATAGGTTTAGCAGAAATGTTTAGAACATGCATGTTGCTAAATTCATCCATAAGTAATCCTTGAAAAATGATAGCCAGTATTCAATCCACAGCACGCAGGTGCATACCCGGTTTATAAATGGACATTTTTATTTTGGGCCCAGATTACCAAATTCATGGAAAATAAAGTAATGTGATTGAGATATAATTTTAAAAATTAAAACTGTCTTACCACAAGTATCTTTTCTGGAAAATTTTTTTAAGTAGAAGAGAGAAAGAGGAGGATTTCTGAAAATCCTACATTTTAGAATTAACAATAGGGCAGCTTCTTACTGTGAATCAATATGGCAAAATCAAGATGATCTGCCCATTTAATTATGCAAAACTCATTCATATGAGCATCATGATTCTCAGTTTAGGAAATCAAGAAAGGCATCGAGATACCAATGTTAGGCAAGATCCAATGTCCTATATACAAATTTTAAGTCTGATGTAGTTTTGGATCTTGTGATAACCTTCTCCAAGTCTGCCGTGTTCATTCGCCTACTATACTGACGGCGGTTCACAGTACCTGCTGTGGTTACCCTGAGTCTTCCATGTGCCTGTACCTCAACAGGTCACATAGACAGCTGTCCTACAATGGTGACCCCACCTCTGGGGCAGATCACCAGATGCATATGCACCATTCACTCTGGCGACAAACATAAAAGATCAAGAATCTCCAAGTGGTTCAGGGTCCTAAAAGAACAACTAAGAGGTCAAAGAACCTAAGTTCTGTTTTTCTTGTAATTCAAAGGAATAAACTGTAGAAATTCTTTCACTACATTGCAGTTCAAAAGCAAAATGACTCACAGAACCACCATGTTAGAAGAAGCTCTCCTAAGATGGTCATAACAAAACTATAAATTTTCTTTGTATTAAAAAACATGATTAAGTCAATCAAATCATCCTCCAAATTAATTTCAACAAGAGGGATCTGGCAAATGAGAAATATTTGACAATAAGATTGTAACTTTCTAATATGTCTTGATATCTACTGATCTGGGTGCTTTTTCTTAAACATTATGACCCTAGGTAGATACCAGGCTATCTTGTATGAGGGTGGTAAAACTTAATGTGCATTTTAACAAATGTAAGCATCACAACATAAAATATCCTACTTGACTGAAAATCAAGTTATGACAAAGATATAATACATGCATAGAATAATTAGCTAAATGCACCAAATCAAATGAGAGAAATAGTTAATTGTCCTTAGTTGCATTACTGTATCTTAGGATTTCTCCATAAAACAGAAATTACTTGAGTAACAACTAACCTGTAATAATTATACAGCATTTTCCACCAAAAGGGAGTACCTGTTTGATATACGATTCACCTGATGGTAGGGAACTATACTATACAATAATGGTTTTCTTATCAGTATATAATACATTATGTACTTGGAAGAAGCCAAAGGTAGATTTCTAGTATTTTGCCTGCATTCAACAATTTGATGGAAGAAAAAGTGACAAGCAAAGCCATAGTACCCAAAATAGGTACTTCACTGGTCCTCTTTTGGTCAAGTATTTCAAACAGCCCTTTTTACAAAATGGCCTCCATTGCCAAATGGGAGTAGCCAAACGTGAACTGAAAATCAAATCTCTCTGAATCTAAAATTAAAAATTATACAATCCAATATTTAAGATACATCACACATGTATCAAGCCATGAAACAACGATATGAAAAAAAAAATCCTCTATTTAAAAAAAATATATGTCCACTTGGTTTTTTTGAAATTTATGCATTGAATTCAGGACTTCAAAGGTATTATACATTACATTATTTAAATCATAATCATGAAAAGATATATTTGGAAAATTTAGATCTTACCTGAAGGAAACTTTGAATTAATATCCTCAATGAATAACCAAAATAAATACAAATTATTAGCATTTTGGTATATATGATAAGGTTTTTAAAAATATAACTTATTGGCAAAATTTTTTTAAAAATACATTCTCTAAAAACAACCAAGTTTAGCTTACACAGAAAATCATTTTCATTCAGATCAAGAATGCATTTAGCCTTAGTTTCCATTGCTTTACTAGCATTCGCATGACAGCAATTCCAATTGTTCCAAGAAAGACACAAAATAGAAGAAACACAATCCTATGCTATAGCATTTGAAGAGGTCATATGGTCCTCATAATGATTATTTCAGTTAGAAGAAATTCAATTAAGAAACTTACTGTACTCTCCCTGAGGCTTAATTATATGTAATAATTCTAAAATTTCCCTTTTGTTATTGCATGAACCGCACCCTATATATGGCAGATACGATGTATGTAAAATCACAAAGATTTCCTCTAATTTGGCCTCCGCTACTGTCGGCTTCCCACAACAGCACCAAAATAGTAGGAAGTTATATAAATTAGTGTATTTTATTGTATCAAGTATTCAATTTTACTCTGCAAACACACCCTACACAGACTCGGAACCCAAATACTTTATCATAGAAGACAATGGTAAGGCTAAGCATCATCTTTGAAGGAGAACGTAAGTGTGAAAATATTCTTAGTAAATTATACAGCTAACAATCAGAACATCAGCATATATTTTATAAAGGCTCTAATGAGGTTGGTGGCAAAATAAATACACATTGAGCAGGAACCACCTGACTCTGCTGGTACCATGGTTACTACAATGACTACCTTTTTAGTTAGCAAACCCCCAAAAAACAAATTGAAAAGAGTTTTCCTATAAATGTATATTATTGACAAAAAAACCTGTGCCGAGTATACTTACAGTGCCCCGGTCATTCTCCGAAGGTAAAAGACAACTCAAGGTCAAATGAAAAATAACCAGTAACTCCTATTCTTTGCCTTACCGCCTCCCGCCCTCCACCCAAGAAATAAACATCTTATTTAATCAGTATTTTTATTGCTTAGATGATCATAAAATCGTTTAAACACATGTCATCACAAATAGAAGGCTTATTTCATTGTTTAAAAATTGTATTATTTGGCGAGACAGGATAACTAGGAAGAAGCTTATGGGTGGTATGAATAATATGGTTAGGATTTCAACGGAAAAAGAGGAATTTGACCTCGTATATGATATGGTTTTATTAGAAAAGAAAATTATCTTTTTTTTGTTATCAATTGCTCAATTTTTCTTTAATAAAATTTCACAGCAATCTCAAGAGGATACACTAAAGGCCTTTGATTATATATACCCTAAAGAACTTATTGTACCACAAAGATGCACACACCCAATAAGATTTTTTTTTCATCTGAAATTTATAAAGATAATTTTCCATGCTGACAGTGCACATTTCATCCATAAGTTTGAAGAGTCAAATGCTACCACAGCTGGGGGTTATTCTGCCAAATGGCTTCCAACAGGGACTACAGAGATGGAGGCTAGGAGGCATGTGCATGCGCATGTAGGAATAAGCCACAGACCTGATGGGAAATAGCCCTTCTCTGGAGTCATTTTTATCAATTACCATCTGAGTGATCTAATCAAATATAGAGTCTAATAAAAAAAAAAAAAAAAAAGCAACACCAGGAAGGAAAAGCAAATATTAAAAGAGCTGCTTGATTACCTACAGAGATTAAAACAAAAAGCAAGGAGTGAAGCTGATATATTTCATAGGGATTTGCTGAGGCTGAGGGGAGGGGTAAGGGGCAGATACCTTAAAAAAATCCATCATGAAAGGAACTGAGACAAGATTATAAAAAAGGGGCCAAGTTATAGCGCGCCATGGGATTTTTAATCTGGCTACCTGTGGTTTCTGTAGTTAAAGCCTTATTCATCCTCAAAACGGGGGGGTGGGGAGAAGAAAACAAAAAAATCACATTTATATGTCAGTATTGCAAATGATCAAACAGCGTGCACCAACAAGAATAATAAGAAAACACTAAACGCTGATGACTTTTTAAAAATAGATACCCGTTTTATCAAATATTATTGATAATTACCTGTGAATCTCGTTTCTTGAACTCTTGGATTTGATTTTCGTGCTCCATATTGGCAGCGCGAAGCTGTTTTTCCAGGTTTTCAATTTCCCGTTCATGGTCTCGGACTAGGCTATCCTTCTCTGCGCTATGCTGCTGTGATAGGTGCGTCTTCTCCTGTTCATGCTCCAGCTTCAGCTCTACTATCTGATTGGACAATGAGGAGGACAGTTCATCAACAGAACATCCTTGTCGTCATGACAACTCATGGACAGCTTAATTTTTCTCTAATTTGTCCAAGTTGAAAATTTTATTTTTGCGTCATTATTACCTCACCCTTGAAATACTCTCATTTGGGGGGGGGGGATTTTATCCAAACCTCCTAATATTCAAGACAGTTGGGCATATTCAGGAAATCGTTCTGCAATCTGTTGACATAAATGCCTGAACATTGAAAAAAATTATGTCGAATGCTAGGTATTTCCTACCCAAGAATTCGGGTATTACTGATCAGCAATGGTTATAAATGGTTAATAGGCAGTACGCTTTGCTGTTTGCTTCAATATATACACGTAAAAGCAGCAATTAAATCGGTCAGTTTTCTTTATGATTTTCAAAGAAAACCTCGAAGCTAAATACGCATCTGGATTATTGTATATACAGTTGTCCTTTTAAAAAATAAAATGATAAATTTCAGAGCTCTATTATCTCGTTGTCAGCTACGGTATACCAACATAAACAGATGTTATGTGTTCCAGAAGGGCACCTGCTGTGCTGTAAGCTTGCGCCATGATTTCATAAAGAGCATTCTATTCTCAGGATCCTTTCCCAGTCCACTCCACACTGGAGACTGTGACCTTGGCCAGTCTTAGCCTCTCCCTGCTAGACTGAATGGCAGCCCGAGACCAAGGGCCTGGTTGCCGCTGCTTTGATACTAATCCTCCCAGACTGTGCACAATGGCACCCTACCTGGCCTGCAAACTATAGCTGGCCAGGCTGTCTTTGAAGCAGGTGATGAATAGGGGACTGCAGGAAGCCAGCTTCCCCAGTGAACTCCAGGCCACACAGCTGCTAAGAACAGTCACTTGGATTTTTCTTCAGTTTTGGTGGATTTCAGGGGAAAAAACTGCTGCTATCTAGAATATGTTGTGTTATTTTCGGCGTGAGAATCCATCTTCAAAAAAGCTAACAGTAGGAGCCTGCTCCAAATCGATCTTGTTTCTTGTTTCGTGCAATGAATCACCAGACTACCTTATCTTAAAGTGATAGCATTCATTTCTCCATACGTGCATGCTACACTAGATTTCAGAAGTTATTTTCTTTTGAGATTTGAAATTCTCATCCTTTAATTGCAAAAACACAAATTGAATGGGCTTATAAACACAGGTTTCAACACTTTTCCTTACTGTGATTTTTCTTAGAGTGGAAAATGAACAGGAAATGTCTGACCACTTATAAATGTATTATACTTTGGAGAAGAAAGGAAAGGATACCCACTTTTCATTATATACACTTACCAGAACAAAATAATGTATAAAGTAATATAGAAACATTTATTTTGCATCTGAGAACAAAGACACAGTCTAGTCAATTTGTGTCTATTTCAAATTTAGGGATCTTTCTTCCCTATTATTCTACTGCTGGCAATATATAGAATATATTATACACACATATGTATATTATATATATATTATATATATTATTATATATAATATACACATATATAAATAATATACACATCTTCTCCTTATATACCAAGTAGTAAAGTTTTCTTTATTTAAAATTAATGTGCATGTTTTACTCTGATTCACACAACTACAATGTTAATCCCAACAAAAGAGAGAATTTAAAATTGTATTGATATTACTGCATTATTTCAGACATCTGAGTTTATGAATTATTGAGTTAGAATATTTTTAGTTCTTGGACACATTATTATTTCTGTTCAGTGTTACACTACCAAGCATTATTATAATAAATTTATAAGTTTTAGTTAAAATCATTTAAGTATGTTAACACACTGAAAAGAAATAGATGGACGTAGAGAGTACTACTGAGATCTGATTCTCAAAAGCCTCAGAAAAATTGAGAGAATGGGTGTGATTTAAAACAAAATATTCTACATGCTCTAGGGAAAAATAACCAGTTGACCTGTAATTAAGGCAGAAGGATTACAGAATTCTTCCCCCAAGAAAAAACATATGACCAGAAGTCGCTATGAGATCGTTAGTAATGGTGCTGCCTCATTCTAGGCTCTAAATAATGTACTTCCAGAGTAACTTTCTCTGAGTTATTTGAAGAGCTCTGGCAGACTGATCAATGACCCTGCCCATGCTCAGATTTCAGTTTATTCATTTTTAAAAATTAGGAACAAATGAAATAGAGATAGTAGAATTTTGAGCATAAAGAAAGATGTTCATAAATTATTAGTAGTTTGTCATTTTGTCAGGGCCCATTGCTCAGTGATGCTAGTTAATGAATGAATAAATCTCAGGGTTGCCGGAACCTTTTAAAGTGAAATAAGCTCAGGTTTATCTGCTCAAACCAACACTACTTGGCCAACTTCTCGATGTTATGAGACCTTTCTGGTCTTTGCCTGGGACTCCTTGCTGTTAGCATCATCTGGCAGACATGTCTTCTCCTAATAAATGGTAGAGTCCAGAAGAAAAACCCTAATGCATCTTAATGATGAGATTCATAACCACAAAGGCCATCACCAAAATGGATCTGTGTTTAAATTCAAGACTGTACTGGTCCCTAGCCCCTTCCAGATAAGTAAATGTTAAAAGAGTTTTTTGGCTTTTCCAGTTCAGTCCTTTACTTGTAGGCATATTTCAATGGTAAACATGAAGTAGGGTATCTTCTTTATCTTGGACTACTACATACTTTAGGTTGACCGACAATAACGTCTAATGGAGTTAATGGTGATCAGGAGGTTGTAAATCATGGAAAATGTGGAGGATGTAAAAGTATACAGCATCCTCAAGGATGAATGTTCAGTCAATGAGGTCTCTATGTTAAGGTGATATATCCTACAGGGGTGAATAGGATGCACAATCACCAAGGAACCTGCTTAAGTAAAGGCCAGCTAAAGAACTCCCTGTAATATAGGAGGGAAATCTTTAAGTTCCCTAATCCAAAAGCAATGGGCTGTGCGCCAGGTAACTATACTGGCTATGTATGTCCACTCAACATATATTAAAGCAGATTGGCATGTCTTCTGGGGGAGTGAAGTGAATAGCCCTCAAGTGTAAGTATCTGGTAGCATCTTGTGCAATGAATCACCAGACTACCTTAGTCTCCTGAGATGCTGAGCTTGATGGCTTGATGGCTGGGGTTTGGGTGAGAAAATGGCTTTATTGCCTAGAAACTATTAGGTTGAAATTGTCATTTTTGTAGGTCAAAATAGGAGATGGTGCTCCATCCACTATGCTACCCCCCAACAACACACACTAAACGTGAAGTTCAAGAGGGAAATTTTGAAGTTCTGAAGTCCCTGAAAGTGCAGCCTTCCATCACAGACTAAATCATTTTGCAACCTGATGATGATGTCTTCATTCTAACTGAGGCTTCATGTAAGTGTCCAAGAGCAGAAGTACATTCCAGGCTCTGAGAAAGACCAAGATGGACCACTAGATAGCCAAGTCTCTGGGCATCCTGGAATATATATTTTTAAGTCCTGGTAACTGTTTTAGAGTGAAATAAGTGCTCACAAATGTGGCCCAAACACCTTTTAATAATCTCATAAAGAAAAAGCCAAAGAGGGTGGAACAAGTCATTACTTCTCAGTACACAACCCATAGAAGACCAGTACATCCCAATAACACACCTCAATATCAGAAATTCCAAAACCAGAAACATAAATTATGCAAGTGATAGAATGCATCCAACACATTTTTAAAAAGGACTTCGGGTACAAAAATACTAACTAAAATAACCTTAAATAGAACCAAATTACAAAATCTATATTCTACAAGCCTTGACAGAAGAATAGATTAAAACTATAGGAAGGAGAAAAAGAGGCCCCCCCTCCATGCTCTGGCTGGGAAAGGAAGAAGGGGAAGGAATCTCCAGTTAGGAGCCCTGGGGATAGATGTGTCTTATAACTTAATGATAGCTGCTCCAACTCCAAGTGAACAGAAGTACGAAAGTCGAAGAGTTTGGAGAGATGTAAAGGCTACCTAGGCAATACAGTGTCAGTCTTAATCCATGAAGTTTCCCCATAACACCCTGACAGTCTATCACTCAGCTGCTGCTGAAATGCTCTTAGCAATAAGCTAACAACCGGCTTCCAAGGCTACCTATGCCTCATGGTGAACACACGTGACACTGGAACTTCTGAGTAAGGACAGATGAAAAATTGTGAGAAGAACAAAACAAATGTTAAAAACAACAAAACATTCACTGGCAGCAACCCAACAAGGAAAGAGGGCTATCACACTGGCCATCCATGTCAAATGGTGGTGGTCAAGAAAAGAAAGAGAGGTTCTGACCTGGTGAGACATACCACTTTGTCCCTTCCCCCAGAGGCAGAAGTGCTGAGCTGAAGTAGTACCGAGGAAGATCTTCTAAGGGGAGGGCGAGGAGGGTAATTGCGTGGAGGAGAAATGGCTGCTGGGAAGAGATGAATAAAACTGAGAAAGGGAAAAATTATGGCTGGTTCTGACGAAGCATAGGCTTCAAAGCTCCCATTCAAAAAGAAAAAAACCCTCCAAAACAGATGGCAAATCCTGAGGGAGGACCTGAGTAAAATGTTAAAAGACATAGCAGATACCAGTTTCTCTAAGAGAAAGAGTTGCTCACAGCCCCAGCTAAGTTCTCCTCCTAGTTCTTATCCTAATCTCAAGCTGTAGAGGGTAAATGTGACAGAAACCTATGCCCTCAAACCAAAACTCAGAGGAAGACAGACAGGCTAAAAATAGGGCAAGAAAAGGAGTCAGAGAGAATTCATGCATATTATACCAAAATGAATAGTCGATCTGGATAGTGCTGCTCACTTAACATCCAAGTGAGATGAAACGAAAATGCGTCTGGACAGCTATAAAAATATTACATCAAGTGAAAAAAAAAAAACTTATTAAAAAAAAAAAAAGAGGTAGGATGGGGGGAAAAGCACGGAAGAAAGGTAGGAAGGCCCACCATTCTTGAGGGAAGAAAATACACCTTCATAATCAGGAACAAGGAGAGTTGACAGGGAGACCTAGAAAGACCATGAGGGTGATGGGAGAAGAACCCAAAGACGAGAAGATAAAACAACAGAATTAACCAAGGACTAAAATAACCCAATCACAGAATTAATTCTAAATTAGAAGCAGCAATCAACTGAATAAACACGGCTGAAAATCAAATCACTGGCCTTGACAAGGGACTTGAGATAATGAAAGAGACAGAGAGGATAATGTAGAGAGAAAACAGCAAAAGAAAACCCGTGTACATGCAGATATATCAGAAATTTTTCCTGTAATGAATGAAGAGCTAAGTGTGTGTATCAAAAAAGCACACTGTATACCAACAAAAGCTGTTCTTCATTGAGGAAAATAACAGCTCAGGAATACCATAATAAAACTTTAAACTATTGAACCCAAATCATTCTTGAAAAAAAAAATATTTGAGGATAAAATTCAGGCAACCAAGAGAAGACTAGAGAAGCTGTGTTATGGGCAATGCTTAGTGCCAAAATACACTGGAACACTATGTACAAAGCTTTAGGGAAGAGACAGTCACTAGAGTGTGTTATGCCCAGCCCAAAATAAGGAAACATACAGTGATTCTCAAGCATGCAAAAATGCAATGAATACAACAACAATGATATGCCCTTCTTGGAAAAAACGATTTAATGATGAAATCTCAGCATTCAACAGATGAAACAAAATAAAGGAATCCACTATGGGGAAGTTGTGCTGAAAGTCTTGGTGGTGAGCATATAAATAATTTAAATAAAAAACTAACTCTATGTAATTATGATAATCATGGTTACAGAAGAGAATACAAATGTTATAACCCTCCACAATATCTAAATAACACTATAATTGACAAAAATAGAGTAGGAGTGGGTGGAAGAAGGTTTAAGCATGTTTATTTTTTTTCTTGTAGTGAATAAACTAATGCTCTCAAAATTGAGCCATAAAATTAAAAATGACTCTAACCTCAATGTATTTTTTTTTTTTTTTTTAGAGAGTGAGCATGCACATGAGCGGAGGCGGAGGTCATGGGGGGAGGGAGAGAGAGAATTCCAAGCAGGCTCCACTCTCAGCGTGAGCCTAACGTGGAGCTCGATCTCACCACCCTGAGATCACAACCTGAGCTGAAATCAAGAGTTGATCACTTAACTGACTGAGCCACCCAGGTGCCCCAAACCTCAATGTATTTTTAATCTTTATTTCTTAATCTTCTAAGAAATCTCCTCTCATATGGCAAAGAAACATTTTTTCTAAACTTTAGAAATTCCTTGTTTTCCTTTCTTCTGCAACTAACTTCACATAAAATTATTTTAATAAAAGTAGAAAATATAGCATAGTCTCATTTCTTAAAAAATGTTTTTGTCTATATATCTACGTACCCTTCTATTTATCCATGTCTCAGAAATTTCAGGAATTATACTCGTATCAGATTCATAGTAGTCACCTCCAGAATATAAGACTTTGGTGGAATTTCTGCTTTCTCCATTGTGTGCAGTACCATGTTGGATGGCATTTACTTGATATTTTAAGAGCCCTTATCAAGGGACATGGTCTCCCTTCAAACACACGGGCTCTGGGTCTGTGAATTGTGAACTGAGATCTGGAAACTTAATGAAGGACCATGATTTTCCACGCAAGTGGAGAATTATCTAAAGTTTACTTGCCAGCTCTTGACTTTTTCTTGATGTTATACAAGTAGTATTCTCATTGGTCTCTGCCTCTCTTATCCCTTAACAACATGCTCTATTCACTATCGCCACAGATCCCTGCCAGGCAAGACACTTTGATTGCCTCTCAAGTCTTGGGGCCCATTACTTGGGGGTAATCACTTTGACCTTCCATATGACATTCGAGTACCTTACCTGGTGTCTGCCATTTTGGAACCCTACCATCCTACTGGAAGTGGGCAGCCCAGTTCCACAGCAGCATCACCTACTGTCGGTGCCAGCATGTGGAGGAAGCCACGACGTAGCTGCTCAACAGTATCAGGCCCCCACCATCAGTGCTTTCCTCAACACCTCAGTGAAGGCAGTATCTTCTAGCCCCTCCCACGGGGTAGGTTATCTAGTCTAAAGTAACAAAATCATGCTAATATTCTCATTTTCCTGAACTTTTTTTTTTTGCTAGTTCTTATTTATTTATTTATTTATTTATTTATTTATTTTTATTTTTTTTATTCTTATGTTAATCCCCATACATTACATCATTAGTTTTAGATGAAGTGTTCCATGATTCATTGTTTGTGCACAACACCCAGTGCTCCATGCAGAATGTGCCCTCCTCAATACCCACCACCAGGCTAACCCATCCTCCCACCCCCCTCCCCTCTAGAACCCTCAGTTTGTTTTTCAGAGTCTATTGTCTCTCATTAATATTCTCATTTTCCTGAACTTTTGATCTCTTCCTCAATACTATGCGATGGCAGTTCTGGCATCTCCTCCCTGGGTCAATTTGAGTGGAGTAGTACAGAAGACCACTGCCTAGTAAAAGCATGAACTATTGTAAATGTGCTATCTTTTTTAAAAAGAGAGATGAAGATCAGTTCAAATACTGTGAGCAATTATATATATCAGGCTAATAGTTCAAGGGGTACTTTCCTTTAAAGGGTGAGCCATTTAAAAACAAAAAACAAAAAACAAGGGTTTTTCAGGGAGTAAGAGCAGACCTATCATGATGAGCACTGAGTAATGTATACAACAGTTGGATCACTACATTGTACACTTGAAACTAATATTACGCTGTATGTCAACTAATGGGAATCCAAATAAAAACTTAAAAAAAATCAAAAAAGATAAACCTAAGGACATACACAATCTGCTCTGAGCCTTTGGGATCAGCGTAAAAATTCAGCACAAGTCAGCACAGAAAATGCCACAGTACAGTCTGACTTTATGAACATCTTAATAGAAACAGGCACCCCCCCAATAGTAAAAAGTCATGAGTGTGTCAGGAGCACAAGAAGAATTTGTCATTTGTGGGTGGCCATGAGGCACCAGGCCTAGATGATACCCACTACAACAAAAAACCCATCTATGAAATCTGTTTATCAACAGTTCAGTTTAGTTATGCAAGTTTTCTTTTTTTATAAGTTTAGTACTGCGGTGCTAAGTGCTATTCGAGATGGAACAAGGACCTGCCAGCATATAGAGCCAGTTCTCCTTTCCTTCTCTAGTGAGCCATCAACAGCCAGGGACACGGGGCTGCTGAAGCACAAGGGCTGAAGGCCGGAAGCACACCGGTGGTCATGGAGGAACGCTGGGAAATGCCGCATGTGTGGGAAGCTAGTACTCTTCTCAGCAGTTTCCTTCAACACTTCAAAATACTCACCCGGCACCCACAGGGCATGAGTAGCAATAAACACCCTGAGCCTTATTACTTTTTGAAAAATTAGCTACTATTTTCTCTGCCAGATCTCAGTGAAAACCCAGGAAGGATTCATTCAGATAGTCAAATCTTTCAAGACTTTTCTTCGTTGTTTAATGACGGTCAGTTCAAGCCACTCAACCTTGAGAAAATTCATTAACTAAGAATTCAGCCTCTTAGACAGAGTTCAACATTTTGGGGGAAAACATGTCTTCACTGTACTTTTTATTTTAATTTATTTTACTTTCTAGCTGTTCCTCTAAAACACATTCAGTTTTCTTTACCTGGCACATCACTGCTGCTGAACGAATAGGAAATATAAAAATCATCAGAGTTTCCTGGCTAGTATGGAATTTAGAAGGACAAACAGATCAACCAGGCTATAAACTCCCAAAATATGGTTTTATTTTCCTCACATCACCTACTCCAATGCTCCACAATCATTTATCATTTTGAATGGAACAAGGAGCATTCGGGAACAGTCGAACAACAGAAGTAGTCAGAGGGTAACTACTTCATCTTCCTTATCTTCAGCTGACATGTCTACCTGCCTAGTCTCTGCCTTTCCTGTGACTTGAGTGGGTGGCCATCCTCGTTGCCACATCAGGAGAGCCCTGCCATCTGCACCAACGCCATCCCTTCTTGCCAAATTAAGCACTTGCTCTCACAATCATCCCACCACTGCCTCCATCATCGCCATTTTCTTCTCCAATGGATCATGCTCATCAACAAACAAAAGTTTGTGCTTATCTCATTTTCTAAAAAACTTTCCGTTGACCCTACATATCTCTCAAGCTACCACCTCATTTCTCTGCTCCCCTTTCTTTCAAAATTCCTCAAAAGGGATGCTCACATCCCATTCTCAGTCCCCCCAGGCTTTTGTTCCCACATTCCACTGAAACTGGCCTTGACGAGGTGGCAAGAGGTCTTCTTGCCAAATCCAATGATCAGTTCTCAGTCCCTATCTAACTTCCCCTCTTGGCAGCCCCAGAAACAACCGGCTGCTCACTTCTTCCTTCCAGAAACACTGACTGCACATGGCTTATGGGAAACAAGACCTTCTTAGTTTCTCTGCTACCTCACCGGCTTCTCTCCCCAGTCTCTGTTTTTCCTCCACCTCCTCCCCATCTCTGAGCACTGCAATGCCCCTGGGCTCAGTCCTGGGACTTCCGATCTCTTCTCTCTCTACTCCTGGGTCCATGTCTGTCACCATCATTCACCTGGTTGTTCAGCCGGAAAACTGACGAGTCCCGTTTTGAGTTCCCTCTTCCCCTCATACTCCATTTCATATCCACTAACAAGTCCTTCCTGCCAAATACATCCTGATCTGACCACTTGCCATCACCCCCACCACACCCGTCCCCGGGTCCAAGCCATGGTCATCTCTCACCAGACCCCTGCAATCTGTCCTAACTGGCTCCACACCCCCACTGCATCCCTGACAATTAATGCTCCACACAGCAGCTAGAGAAATCTTTTTAAAACTCAGACCAGATTTTGCTCAAATGCTCCAATGGCTTCCTGTCACACTCAGAATAAAACCTAAACTTCCCACCACAGTCCACAGAACTTGATATAAGCTGCCCACAGCTTAACCTTGGCTCCTAACACTCTCTCCCTGGCTCACTCCATTCCAGTCACATACCAACCCATTCCCTCTGCACGAAATATTCTTCCCTTACTTCATTTTGTATGGTTTCCTCCTTCCCTTCATGCAGGTTTTAATTTGAGTATCACTTCTTTAGAGCCTTTCACAGGCCGCATATAAAGTAACACCTTATATGAAACAACCCCCCTACATAAAATAGCCCTTCACTCTAAACACCTTATCCTGCTTTATTTCATAGCAATTTGGGGAGAGAGAGAGAAAGAGGTGTTGCTGTTGTGTCCTCTACCATAAGAGCAGAGACTCTATTTTGTTCGCTGCTATATCCTAAGCACCTGGAACAATGGTTAGTACAAAGTAGGTGCTCAATAAACGTATGTTAACTAATGAATGAGGAAAGACATTGCTTCTATTGCAGACTTCTAAGGTATCTAGAGAATGGGAGTCATCAACCATATCACTATCTAGGGAACATTTTTATTTATTTATTTTTTTTAGAGAGAGAGAGTGAGCATATGAGCAGGGAGTGGGGCATGGGGGAATGGCCCGAAGCGGAGTGGGAGAGAGAGAGAATCTTAAGCAGGCTCCACACTCATCACAGAGCCCAACGTGGGGCTTGATCTCACAACCCTGAGATCATGACCTGCGCTGAAATCCAGAGACAGACACTTAACCAACTGAGCCACCTGGGCACCCATAGGAAACATTTTTAAAATGAAGTATCCCTAAAATACAACATTTATAATTCATATTAAAGTTATTAAAAAGAATTGTGTTCATCTTTGCCCTCTTAATTCCCACTCCAGATAAATGTGCCATTTGTTTTAACCTAGATGAGAAAAGTTACAAAAAACAGGAAGAGGAGGCCTGCTTTAAGTATACCTTTCACTAAGCATCAACACCCATTCTATGGACCCAGGCTCCTAACGCTTGACCTGGACCCATGGGCCCAGGCTCTACGGCTTCATAGCCTGGGTCTCTGACTCTGGAGCCTAACATCCAGGAATCTGGGTGCTCTGCCTATTGCCGGTAGGATCAATCTGTGCCTTGCAGCATCACTGGATCAGGATTGCATTTATCTAGACCATCACTGAAAGAGTAGAGGGGCTGTTATGTAGTTAAGCCTCAAAAATTGTGTTCTACAATCTGGAAAAGGAAAGCCAAACCAAAAGACTTTTAAAAAGAGTATTATAAAGTGAGCAAAAGAAAACAGAGAATGACAGAGCATACTTGATGTACAATGAAGTACACACATGTTCAGAAAACAATAAATCCTACAAAAATCCATTTTGGAGAGTTCTTAGGGAAACCCACAACTTCATGGTCATTAACCTCATCGGGGACCTTGCTACCAAAAAAGAAGTTTCACCAAGTTTTTCTTGTCAGATCAGTCATGTGATCACCACAATAATATCAAATAATCCCCACTTCCATCAGCTCTGCTGTCCATGTAACTCCTCCAGTGTCAGCAAATGATCTCTCCTCCTCTCTCATGGAGGAAAACCTCCAGTAACAAGAGTGTCCTCGTTTTCCTGCTGCAGAGCTACAAACTTCCATGTATCCGTCCTCCTCTCCGCTTCTCACTAGTTGCAGCAGAGGCCTGCCCCTCCCCTCTGAAGCCAACACCTCTCCCTGGGCTGGGGTCCCTCCCTGTACCGCTCCATCTCCCTGGGCACCTCGACTAGTCATGTCTTCCCTCTCTCCCCTCTATGTCTTGCTTTGTACCGTATCCTTTCCCCGGGAGGCTAAATAGTCTAACATAACAGAAGCCCATGTTTTTAGACTATATTACCTAAAACATGGAGATAACTAAAATATTGAGAGGGGAAAAATTGGGATTTGCATACTGTCTGCTAATTAAATATCTCAACTGATCTTAAAACTTCCCAACTACTTATCTTGTATAATTTTGTCTCATCTTTACACTGTCTTTGCTATCAAAATATTTTGAAGTTTCAAGTAAGAGTAACGTGTAAGCAGTTGGTCCTTCAGTGTTTTTTATGATCATTCACAGTAAGTATTTATTCTTTCCCGAGAATTCGACTACTTGTTTATCTGTTGAACTACATTTCCCTTTAAAGGCTTTGTAGTGAAAAGAGAAGATATAAAATAGAAGACTAAAGAATGATATGATGGATTGCCAAAAAAATCTCCATAGTTCAGGAAATCCTAGCATGCCTGGTTTGTTGTTTGTTTCCAGCTTGAATGAGGTTTGTGCAGACAATTAGAATTGTCTTTTTGTTCCAATGGGTTATACAGGAAAGAAACAGGAAATCTTGATGAAAGCTTGGGCTTTACAGGATATTTGTGTGAGTGTTTAGCCCATGTGTTTGATGTTTTTCTCTCCACATCTGCCCACTTTATGCCTGCATTCTGGCTAAAATATTTTAAAATACCACTTTGCTTTTTTCACTTCGTTTCAGTTCCTGGCATGATGCTTTCTATATGGGAGGGGGCTCAAAAATGAAAACTGAATAAGGAAACTGAGAACCCAAAAGCACAAGTCATTCATTTCCTCTGGATGGCAATTCCCTCATTATAAAAATGGGAGGATTAGGCCAGATAAGTGCTTCTAAACTTTCCACCAAAGTACCCCTAGCAGCAGTGAAAATGAATAGCACCCCTCTGGGGGATCTGAGGGCATAGCCTGAAGCAGCCTCTGCAAGCTGGAGGTTTCTTTGAAATGTCCTATTTCATCTTAAAAATTCATGAGAACTTTGCATTTTTCAAAACAGGAAAGTCTCTGTTTGTTTTAATATGATTGTTACCTCAGTAGTAAAACTGCTTCGCTTTCCCACAAAATAATCAAGTGACTCCAACCTTCCAGGAAGCATGTGTGCAGCCCCACACACACCCTGGCGCTGGCTCACCACCCCAGAGATCACCTACACCAGTCTGAGTGTAGACAAGGGCCTGGGTGACAAGCGTCTACGTCCCCCTCCAGTGTGAGATGCTAGAACCATATTTCACATTTTATAGAAAAGCCTGACAGAATAAGAGAAAAGTTGTCACACTTGTACAAAATGGCAGCTGAGAAAGCAGGCAGCAGCCCTAGAGACGGACATGCAGCTAGACAGGTACCTAAGTAAATGAGTCAGTGGTGGATCCAGAGATGGCTCCATCTGTCACGAGACACACACACGGGCTGAGGGTCTAATCAGGCAAAAGAACAGAAAATCACAGAACACTGGATTCGAAAGGGACCTTAGCAGTAGGACAGCACCCCCCCCAAATGCACAGCATCCCCCTACAACACTCCCAACGCCTACTTTGAACTTACTTTCTCGCAAGATAAACCACTGTACATTTGAATAATTCTTTAGGAAAGAACGACTTTGAAATGACTCAAAATATACCTCCCCATATTATCTACACCTGGGTTCAATTTCTGCCTCCTGGAAGTGGAAGGGGAGTCCGTTTAGAGTGGAGGTTAGGAGCATGGCTCCGTTTCAGGTTCTGATTCTGTGTGTGGGACCTTGGACAGGTCACCTAGGAGGATGAGCTTCAGTTTCTATAACTAGAAGATGGGAATGATATGTAATGGTCTCTGCCTCACAAGACCACTGTGAGGTGGGACATGGCTGAACGCATATAGAGCATGCAGAAGTGGTACGTGGCCCCGAGCCAGTCCTACTAACTGCAGGCTACTGGGATATTCTCACACAGACCCAATCGTACTATTTCCTAGATGACAGACCTTGAATTTAAGAATAAATAGATAGGCTATTCTCCTTAGTCTTGTTTTCTCTTGGCAAAATTCCTTTAAATATTCTCTCTGACATAGTTCCAAGTCTTTCTATATTCTGGAGACTCTCCTTTGAACATGTTTTTGTCACTGTCCTACTTAAAATGTGGCGACCAGAACTGACTTATTCTTTATGTGATGTGACATGTAAACAACGGACTGGGCCCATTATGCCATCATCCCAGGCATGTTTTTCTGTCTGCCTTGCTGTCCCCACCCTTTATACCCCTCACCTACCCCCACCCCTGCCTTGTATTTTTTGCCAATAATTTTTTAAATCTAAGCATAGGATTTTATATTCAATCCAAGTGAATTTAATCATCTTAATTTCAGCTGTTTAAAGCTTCAGAGTTCTGATTTTCATATCCTACTCGTTAACCGCTCCTCTGAGCTCTAGGGAAGCAGGGAACTTTACCTCTGTCTCATCATCCAGTGATGGACACACTTAGAAATCTCATTCAGGTTGACACTGGTCATTCAGAGATGGCCCTGTGAACCATCACTTAGCCACATAAATGCACCAATATCGGAGCCATATTTTCCCATATTGCCTACATGAAGGACCTTACCATATGGCTCAGTGAAGTCCAGCTATACTTGCCTTATCTACCAGCCTGGCCCCCCGTTCAGAGAAGGAAATGAGCTTAGTTTAATCGGCTTCATTTTTAGTGAACTTGTGCTAGCTTGTAGGGACCACAGCTACATGCCTATCATTTCTCATGATAAACTTTCACAGTAAAAATCTTTACAATTTGGAGTGGTCTGGGGGAATACTGTTCCAGTTAATAAAATTTTATGTTGGAAAGGGTTTTAAAAAGTTGGTATATTATCACATCAATAAATATTCTCTTAAAATCTACTAGCTCATATTCCTCCTGCCTTTTTCTTTCCCTAGTGGGTTACTGCCTGGGATCTTCAATCTCAACACCGAGTCTAATGAACAGGCCTATAGTTATAGGAAGAATAAAATGGGTGAAATCACCAAGCTCTGAGAGATCCTCATGTGAGTTTTTTTTTTAATTCCTGTCACACGTTTGCATGACACTTGTATCATTTATCCCTTTTTCATGAAAATGAAGTACAGAAAAATTAATGCAACAGCATGTAGTTTCTTCTTTTTTAAGATTGTATTTATTTATTTTATTTATTTATTCATGAGAGACAGAGAGAGAGGCAGAGGTGGAGGGAGAAACAGGCTCCCTGCTCCCAGACCCCCAGGATCATGACCTGACTGAGCCACTCAGGCACCTTTTTCTCTCTTCCTCTCCTTCTTTCTTTCTTTCGTGAGAGAGAGAACACAAGCAGGGGCAGAGGGAGAGGGAGGGAGAGAATCTTAAGCAGGCTCCATGCCATGGACCTGGACATGGGGCTCAATCCCACAACCCTGAGATCATGACTTGAGCCGAAATCAAGAGTCAGGTGCTCAACTGACTGAGCCACCCAGGCACCCCAACAGCATGTAGTTTCTATTAATAATCAATTCTTTAAAAAATTAATTTCCCCTATTAAGTATTTTTAAGCAAGACTATACAAAGACAAAACTCTGGTAGATTTTTAAAACTATCATTCTGAGAAAAGCCTTTGAAACTTACATTCTTTCAAATGAGCTTATGTAAGTTTTTTTCCCCAAGTTTTTATTTAAATTCATGTTAGTTAACATATATGGTAAAATTGGTTTCAGGTGTAGAATTTAGTGATTCATCATTATGTAAGTGTATTTTTAAATTAAAAACATGCCTGTCGCATTAAAAAAGACAGTCATAATGTAGAAAGTAGGGAGTATAGAGAAAGAATCAACCATGATTCCATCACCTAAAAAATAATTAACATTATTGTTTGAATATTTCTGTCTGAGATCACGGGTGTAAATACTTTTTATGACTCTTGGCAGATACTGCCAAAATCCTCTCCAAAAAGGCTGCATTAATTTAAATTCCATCAGCAATATATGAAGTAAAAATTTCACTAAGCTTTTACCAACTTTAGATGGTACATCATTGTTAATTCTAATTTGCATTTTCATTAATACTAAGGCTGAAGATGTTTCTACATGGTCGTTTATTCAATGCGTTTCTTATCTGTTTCTGTCCTTTGCCAGGTCATTTGTTGGGACATTAATGATTTTCTTATGATTTGTGCTAATTACTTAATTTATATGCTAATTATCTTTATTTGTTATAAATTTATTAATTTCATAAGACAGTCACTCTTTGCCTATCACATTCATTGAAAATATTATTTTTTTAACTTACATAATTTTTATTTAGTCAAATGTTATTTTCCATGGTGGTTTTTCTTACGCGTCCAACTTTAAAAAGCCAGAGTTGTGCCGAAACAATCTCAAAATAAATGCAAATCAGGCACTGAAGTCACTTGGCTATATCTGGTTATACATCTGTCATCTACAAGATTATCATCAAAATGAAAATATAATTTTTTAAATAATATTTATTTATTTATTTATTTATTTATTTAAGAGAGAGAGAGAGAGAGAGCGAATGGAGGGTGAGAGGCAGAAGAAGTGTGGGGGCAGAAAGAGAGGTCTCCCTCTCCACTGAGTGCAGAGCCCAACTCAGGGCTTGATCTCACAATCCTGAGATCATCACCAGAGCTGAAACCAAGAGTCCAACGCTCAATGGACTGTGCCACCCAGACACCCCTGAAAATATAATTTTTTAAACTCTCAAAGAGAATGCTTCTCCCCCTTATACTCACCCTGAAACACAATAGTTTCTGAGTCATATCTGTGTCATAGAAACAGTTTTTAACTTGTTGGCTTCCCTCTCTCCCCGGTTCCTCCACCAGCTTACTTAGAGGAAGTGACATTTTTCTTGTTTTTATCTTTGCTTTTAATCCCAAAATCGTCTCAGTTATACCTCATAACTAGAGCATGGTAGTATGCAACACTTCTAGCCCTTCCTTAATATTCTTATTTATATTTGGCTATCTTAGTTTCCTTCTTATCCCTACTTCCCACTCCAATGAATTCAACAACGTAATGAATTCTATAATGTATTTCTACCATCAACTCAATCACAGAAACATAATGTAATAGAGGTTGGAAGAAAGAGAAGAGAAAGTTTCTGCTCCCTTGTAGACTGCACTCCATTCTGGATAAAAACAGCTCTATACGGTATTTTACAATATAAGAACTGATTTAAGAGTACAGAATCACGAGATGACTAATGGCCTAATTGCAAAGAAGGAAGAAAGAGGTGTGGGCCAAAAAGGTCACGTGACATTTTAGGGCCATGCTGGAGCAGGAAGCAAGTCTTGAAGCATGGGTGTGATTTGCTCCAGACAGAATGGAGCAAGACAAAGCAGAGAATACAAATAACAAAGAAGGACCAATTTGCAAACTTTACACCATCACTATGAAAGTAACTCAGGTATTTTTTACCAACATTTTAAGATAAAAGAGCAACAAGAAACAGCCATAAGGTCACATTTCAGATCAGATTTCCCTTTCATGGAACTCAACTGAGCCCCTAACTGCCATCACTTAGGAGAGGGATTAAAATTCAGTTAATCACAAGGGATTAATTAGTTTTTGAGGTAGTAGCCACTTATAACGAACAGAAAATATAATAATGAAAAAGTTATTCAGAATAAAAAAATTATTTCAGAAAAAAAGGTTCAAATACTGTCTTTAGAAAAAAATTTTCTTAACTTAGTGATTCAGCTATTTAACATTTTTCCAGATGTAAAGGAAACAAGGCAAGCAAATTAAACAAGTAAAAATTAATAACCGCCTTGAATATTCCAAGAATTAGCAGGAATACATTTTTAGAAAAGATGAAAATAAGAACTTTTTTTATAAAATAATTAAGACGCAGAGCACTGAGAACAAAATCCAAACCTCTTACACTGCCCCAGACATCCTGGTCTTAGGCCAAGCCCAGTTCTCGCCCCATCTCCTACAGCTGGAACCTTCCCCTCTACACTCCTGCTGAACCGGCCTTTTCTGTCATTTCTGTTCCTTGAACACTCCCAACTTTGCTCTCATCTCAGATACTTGGACTGACTGACTGTTCCCCCCACGTGGAATAGTATTCCTCCAGAGACTTCAAGGCTGGCTCATCCCGAGGTTTTCAAGATTCTCAGCACAAAGTTCCCCTGCTCAGAGGGCTTCCCTGACCACCTGTCAATGCTGGTAATCCCCTTCCCACCCCCGCTCAACAAGGCTTCTGTACACACCTTCTTTCTCCTTCATAAATCACTCTTTGAAATTATTTCGTGTTTGTTTGTTTGTTTGTTTTATTAATGGGCTGGCTGGCCACCAAAATGCAGTATATGCTCTGTTAGCCATTTGTATGTCTTCTCTGGAGAAAAGTCTGTTCATGTCTTCTGCTCATTTCTTGACTGGATTTTTTAGGTGTTGAGTTTGTTAAGTTCTTTATAGATTTTGGATACTAGCCCTATGACCCAGCAATTGCACTACTAGATAGTTATCCAAAGGATATAAAAATAGTGATTCAAAGGGCACATGCACCTTAATGTTTATAAAGCAATGTCCACAATAGCCAAAATATGGAAAGAGCCCAGATGTCCATTGACAGATGAATGGATAAAGAAGATGTGGTATATATATATACAATGGAATATTACTCAGCCATCAAAACAAATAAAATCTTGCCATTTGCAATGACATGGATGGAACTAGAGGGTATTATGCTGAGCGAAATAAGTCAATCAAAGAAAGACAATTATCATATGATTTCACTCATATGTGGAATTTAAGAAACAAAACAGGTGAACATTGGGTAAGAGAAGGAAAAATAAAATAACATAAAAACGGAGAGCGAGGCAAACCATAAGACCACTCTTAACTATAGGAAACAAACTGAGGGTTGCTGGAGGGGAGGTGGGAGGGGGGGTGGGGGATGGGCATTAAGGAGGGCACGTGATGTAATGAGCACTGGGTGTTATATGCAACTGATGAATCACTAAATTCTACCCCTGAAACTAATAATAAACCATATGTTAACTAAATTTAAATTAAAAAATTTTTTAAATGATTATAAAAAAAATGTAGTATTTGCTCTGTGAGAAAAGACGTTGTCAGTCTGACTTACTGCTCTGCCCAGGGTTGGGACATGGTAGGTACCCAAAACTACTTCTTAAATAAATAAGCAAGTCAGACTTCTGCTCTGACAGGAACAGAAGGACTCAAGAATCACAATAACTGTTTCAATTAAATATGCAGATTAACAAACCGCTGGAAGAGACTTCAGCAAAGAGCTAAAATCCTATTTCTGGATATTCCTGAAACAGATTTTGTTTTAAAGGATTCACATATATTGGTAATAACATTCTTAGTAATATTTCCGTTGTGCGCGGATTTGATGATACAATGATGTATTTTTAAGATTTTATTTTTAAGTAATCTCTATACCCAGTGTGGGCCTCAAACTTACAACCCCAAGGATCAAGAGTCACATGCTCCACCAACTGAGCCAGCCAGGTGCCCCTGATATAATGAGATTTTTAAAAGAGAGATTATAAATGCATTTAAAAATTCAACGGCATCATCAAAATGGAAGACCAACCTGCTGTTCATATTGTTGTTTGACATCCTCCAGCTGCCATAAAAACTCCTTTGATTGTTTCTCACGAAGAGACTTGGATCTAGTTAGATCTGCTTCCACTTTTTCCATCTATAAAATTTAAAAATCAAATATATTTTTTAAACAAAAAATTAATTATATTCCATGTTTTTGTAATTTGTCCATTCATTAAAATGGCAGATTTTAAACACCCCCTATCCATCATAATGGTGAATTTAAAAATGATAAGATAACAAAAGCTATATCAATTTATTTACATATATTTAATAGTTTAAGTCAGGGAAATTAACACTGGTATATAATTGACTATATTCTAATGCTATAATAACATTGTAATGGAAATATAATTTTGAGCATTCAAATATTTATTCAACAAGAATTTTTAAGGCCTTGGCATGTGCTGAATGGGGAAAAATATTTGCAAGTCATATATCTGATAAGGGACTTGTATCAAGAATATATAAAGAATGCTTACAGCCGAGTAATAAATGGGCAATTATACTCAATTTTAAAATGGGCAAAGGAACTGAAAAGACATTTCTCCAAAGCAGATATACAAATGGCCAAAAAGCATATGAGAAGATGCTCAACATCACTGTCATTAAGGCAATTTCAAATTGGAACAATAATGACATACCACTTCACATCCACTAGGATGGCTTTAATCAAGACTGACAATAGCAAGTGTTGGTGAAGATGTGGAGAAATCAGACCCCTCATACCCTGTTGGTGGGAATATAAAATGGAAGACGGTTTGGCAGTTCCTCAAATGGATAAATATGGTTACCATATGAGCCAGGAATTCCACTTCTGGGTGAGAAATTAAAACATCCCCACAAAAACTGTGTACAAATGTTCACAGCAGCATTATTCATAATAGCCAAAAAGAGGAAATAACCCAGATGTTCATCAATGGATGACAGATAAACAAAATGAGGTCTATCTGTATATAGGAGTATCATCCAACCACAACAAGGAATGAAATACTAATACACGTTATAACATGTATGAACCTTGAAAACGCTATGCTAAGTGAAAGGAAGTGGTCGCAAAAGACTATGTGTTATATGATTCTATTTATATTAAATATCCAGAAGGCAAATCCATAGAAACAGAAAGTGGACTAGTGGTTGCCTAGGGTGAGAGGGAGTTAAGGCGTGGGCAATGACTGTTAAAGGGTATCAGATTTCTTTTGGGGGCAATGGAAATTTAAAATTGATTGTGCTGGGGTACCTGGGTGATGCAGTCACTTAAGTGACTGACTCTTGGTTTTAGCTTGGATTGTGATCTTGGGGTCATGAGATGGCACCCCGAGATAAGCTCCACGCTCTGTGAGGAGTCTGCTTGGGATTCTCTCTCCCTCTCCCTGTACCCCTCCCTCTCCCTCTGCCCCTCCTGCTCACGTTCTCTCTCTCTTTAAAATAAATAAATCTTTTAAAAAATTGATTGTGTTGATGGTTACACAATTGTGAATATATTAAAAATGATTAAATTGTACACTTACAATAAATTAATTGCTGGTATGTGAATTATATCTATTTTTTTTTTTTAATTTTTTAAGTAGGCTCCATGCCCAGCATGGAGCCCAACACAGGGCTTGATTTCACAACCCTGAGATCAAGACCTGAGCTGAGATCAAGAGTTGGGACGCTTAACCAACTAAGCCACCTGGGCACCCTATATGTGAATTATATCTTAATAAAGCTGTTATTATAAAAAAAATTAAGAGTCAAACGCTATGCCATATTCCATGAGGCCTCACGTGATCCAATCCCAGATACCTCTCTCAGTTCATCTCTGCTAACTCTATACCACCACCACCACCACTACAGCCCATCTGCCTCCTGGCAGGGCTGAAGACATGCCAGAGATGCTCTTGCCTTGGTGTCTGGAAACTTCCCCTCAGATGGTCACATGGCTTCTTCCTCAAAGTATGAAGTTTCTGCTTAAATGTCATCTTTGTACTGAAGCCTTCCTGACCACCCTATTTAAATTACAGCCCACCCCCCAGTCCTCCCAGTCTCCTTTGCCCTGATCTACTGTTCCTTTTTATCACAGGACATATCACCTTCAAGTATACTACACAATTTACTTACTCCTTAGGGCTCATCTTAATGTCTGCCTTGCCCATGGTAATGAAACCCCATGTTCACGCATGAATCCCAACAATTTAGCCCACTGCCTGGCACCTATGGGACTCAATAGTCAAATGAAGAAAAAAAAAAAAAAGACAAACCAAGTGTACGAAACTAGGTTTGAGATTTGACGAATAAACAACTTTCAACATTTAATAGTGCCAGAGTCTCGATAACATATACGAGATCATGTTGAATCTGACGCTTCTATCACATACAAAATTAGAGATAATGTATGATTATCCTTGCTTGTTTATATGTGGCAAGAAAGAAATATTCTTACCTATAGTAATGAAAAATCACCCCCTATCAATAACATGAAAATGGCACCTTGTACTCCTAGTGCAGTTTTTCATTTGTCTTTCTTCCCCTGATTTGATTCTGTCTCAGAAGATTTTTTTTTTTCTGAGACAATTGGCAGTTAATGTGACAATCGTTCTACCACTGGCTACTCTATATTATTTATTATTCTGCTTCACTAATAGGTTGAGATATTTCTTTTTTTTAGCTTGTACATCATGCTCTCTTTTGGGTTACCTTTTGGTAACTGCTAGGATTAGACAAAACATGAATATTAGGGGAAATGAACCCTAAAAATTCTTCCTTCACAGTTTCTCATCTTAAATTTAAAATATATATATATCTTTCAAATGCATTTATTCAGACATGATTAAACTTTCAGGCCCTAGGAGCAAAGCTGTTTGGTGAAGAGCAGCTAGTTACACTGGATGAGAACGATATGCATATGGCCACGCACTGCTGCTATCCAACAGTACATTCCAGTTTCTGCTTCTCACAGCCAGGTCTGGAGTTATCTAAATTATGGCATGAAATTTAGCCTAAGTATTTCTTTGTAAAATCCAAAGGGTGCAACCCTAATAGCACTAAGTCATCCGCTTCCAAATTCAATGATCAGAGTTACAATATTATTGATCCACAAGTAGTTGGTATTGTGGCCACGAATAAATTTACTAAGGAATTACTGAGGGAAGCACACTCAAGCCCACTTTGTTTTATTTCTAACTCAAGACATGGGTTTCAAGGCCCTCTCTCCTTCAGTGCTTTTCACATCAGACCTCAAGCAGAAGATTCCTTAGCTTGTCGCCAATAGTCTGCACTCCCTGTACTCCAAGATCCTTGGCATTTCCCAAACAAGCCATGTTGTTCTTGATTCTTCAGGCTTTTGCTCTTTGCACTATCTGGAAAGCCCTTTCCTGTTTTTCCTCATCCAAACTGACAGTCTTCAAGGCTGTTAAGTCTCCTCTCCTCTCTCTGAGGTGTTCTTTAATCCCACCAACTGACCTAAGTGCCTTCCTTCTCTCTACATTCAAGGACTTAACATCTATTTTCATAGCATGCTGTGTTTTTCTCTATAATACGGAAGTGTTTCAAATGTGTGAGCTTTGTTTATTCATCTAGATCAAGAGCTACCAAATAAAAGGAACTATGATTTATAATTCTTTTGTATCTTAATTATCAACTAATTGGCATTGTATGCAGAATAAATATGCATTAAATCCTTAAGGATGAATTAAATGATTGGCAAAAGCAAAAGGGGATGAAAAAAAGAGAAGGTACATCAAGGAGGGAAGACCTGGTTTATTTAGTACTTTTAAGACAGATCTTCATAGGAAGTTGATTTTAGGTTCTTATTTTATCTCGGCACAGATTGGATATTAAAAGTAAATAATAAATATTTAAATAGTTAAAATATTTAGAATTTAAAATAAAAACTAAGGGCTCTATGTATTCAAAGTTTGTAAAAAATAGAGTATCTTCAAGAAAAAAACAGAATCCTCTTGTACCACCAAAACAGGTAAGAATTTAAAACACATGAAAAGACCTCTTATACCTAAACATTAAGGCAAATTCAAGGTAAATAACTGATACAAGAAAATGAAATGCATGTCATTTTAGATGATACTGACCGAAAATGCAAGGCCCCACTCCATTTTCCTTCAACAATTTAACAAAAAAATGTAAAAAGGCTTGTAAAATACTTAGTTTGTATAAAAACACAGTGTTCTCAGTTGCCATAGATACAAAAGATTCTGCTTCCTCATACATCATTCCACATTCCACTCAACTTCAAGTGTTAGGAAAATAACAACAACAACACTCCTTTATTGTGTAACTCTGGCTCAAGAAAACCTAAGAGTAAAGCTTGGTGGTCAAATTAGGAGCAAAAAGGGGTTGGGTGTATTTCTGTGAATGTTTAGTGTTCAAAGAAGGAAGGGGCGGGGGGAGGGGGGGGGTTTTCTTCCTATGGTGCCTCAGGCAGTCGGTACTTTGGCTACACGAAGAAAACCCGAGTGACCAAGCATAGCTTAAGCAACATAGGCCCTTTATGTTTTCCTTGTGCCACAGGTTCAGAAATAGGCTGCTACCCTGGCAGTTCAAAGATGTCAGAGTTAAGGTCTCTGCGATTCAATCTTCCCGTGATAGTTGCAAAATGGCTTCTACTGCTCTGAACATCTGGGAAGGGAAGGGCAAAGGGAGAAGGCCAAAGGTTCCGTCTTAGCTGAGCCGAAGACCCTTTTAAGGAGCTTTCCTGCAAGTTCCTGTCAACAGCAAATTAATTATGCTGTTTGCATCTCATTCACTAGAACTACATTAAAAAATAAGCTCCATCTGCAAGGTGAGAAACTGCAATTTTAAAACTGTGTCTAATGTTGCCCTAAATAAAATCAGGGCTCTATGAGTAAGAAAGCAGGCATGGACATCTGGCAGTCACTGTCAAATAGGGTCATAAGTTATTGCTCTTTCTCTAGTACAGTCCTCTTTTGTTACTATATTCAGAGTAATTTGATGTGTACAATTCACATTATAACAAGCAGACAGGTGTATAGGAATATACAATTCAAAATATATTTGTATTAAATACATATTCAGGTAAACTATAAAAAACTGTCCTTCAAGTATGTTCAGATAGATCGATCGATCCAACGATCAGTAGAAACAGGCAGGCAGGCAGACAGATATAAATGGCAGAAAGATCATTATTTCTGTGCTTGGCTAAAGACTCAGTAGAAACTAGTATCCTTAACAGGGAAAACCCATGAACACATTAATTGATTATATCTACAGTTCTGTGAGAAAAAACCATAAATTGATACAAGACAGATGGTATCTCTGGTACCTGTGACAATCGATTTGTGGGAGTTCTTGATCTGCTCTGGATATGAATTTTGGGCTCCACACCTGAAATACAAAGGTCTTCTCTCACTCTGCAGTTCCCTTTCTACTTTCTACTGGTCTCTTTTAATGAGCAGAAGGTTTTTCTTAATTAATAAATTAATTTATTAAGTAATTATATTATTATAATTATATTATTATAATTAATTATTAATTAATAAAGGTTTAAAAATATTTTGGGTTTTTTATGCCTTTTTGTTTCTTATTTAGAAAATCTTTACTAGTTCCAGCTATCAAATATGTTTCTACATTTTCTTCTGAAAGTTTTATTGTTTTACCTATCACTTGTACATCTATAATCCTGGAATTAATTTTGTGAATGGGGTAAAAAATGAGGCAAGATTCTTTTTTCCCCCCATGCGGCTATCCAATTGACGTGGTGGCATTTATTGATCACTCTTTCCCTGCTGTACTGCAGTACTTCTTTCAACATGAGTCAGACTGATCATGTATGTGCGAGCCTAATTTTGGGTCTCTTTCTTCTGCAACACTGATCATCCTTGTGCCCAAACTATGCTGTATTAATTACTGAAGCTGAATATTCGTCTCAATAGCTGGTCCTATACGTTGTGCTCTTCTTCCAGATTGCCAGAGCAGTTCTTAGCCCTTGGCATTTTCATATATGTTTTAGAATCAGCTGTCAGTTTCTCTCACTTCCCTTCACCCCACCAAAAAAAAAGCCCCAAAACCCAAAAAAAAAACCAAGACCCAAAAAAACCACTACTAACATTTTGATTTTCAGAACTGTGCTGATTTTATAGATGAATGTGGGGAGAACTGACGTGTTTATGACATTGAGTCTTTGAACCCGCCAATTTATTTAGGTCTTCTTTGGTTTCTCTCGATAATGTTTTCCAGTTTTTAAACAGAGGCCTTGCACGTTTTTTGTTGGATTTATTCTTAGGTACGTTTGTGAAGCTTTCTCATGCTATGACATCTTTTTCAAAGTTTATTTTCTATTTGTTGGCTGCTGATATATAGAAATAAAACTACATTGTCTATCTGATGTTATACTCAAGTGACTTTACTAAATTCATTACTAGTAACACTGCAACAAGTAAACATTTAAGAAATCTGTAGTTACAACAAAGATGCCGTAATTGCAGATAAATGCCGAACTCACTGGGCTAGCTTAGATGTCCCTCGCCTGTGTTCTCTGACTGATGTTTATTCCACCAGTCATACCATTTATTAAGTCACACACTTTTATGTGCTAGTCTATCACACAAGCCACAAATACGTCTTAATAATCTCTGAATTCCCAGAATCAACAACAATGGCTGGTATAGAGCAAGTATTCATAAATTTTTTATAAATGAATGAAAGAAGAAGTCAAATCTGTTGAATCCTTGGCCAGTAAGTCAATAAAATAACTGAGGTATTAAAAAATAATAATGTTACTCTTTCACAATCAATAACCCTTCCAATCAGTCAAATGCAGGAGAAAAAATGACGTATTTTCTGGTCCAATGTCCTCAGGAGATTTTTTTGGCTTATTTTTTGTCTGCAAAGGAGATTAGTCATAGACAAATATTACAAGGAAAAAGCTTCACTTACTCCTCTTACATTAAGCATTTAGGGATAAAAGTAAAATTTCTTTTATTTGTTTTGCTGCTGTTGTTTAATTTTGTTTTTCGAAGCCAAATAGTTACACATATTCTCTGGATATGGTCATTTGAAATTGAATTACCACAATAGCCTCTATTGAGACATTTAACTATAATTCTAGAATTTTAATTCTGCTACATAATCTCATTTAAAGACAAAATTCCAAATGTTAAAAGGGTAGAGAGATTTCTCCATTATCATCAAAAAGTAACTGAGAGGAAATGTTTCTATTTATATTGGATCTTCTATTATCGTAAAACTGGTCTAAAAAAAACTTATTTAAAATTACAGGAGCCAGCAAGACCCTTAAAGGACAAGAGGACAAAGGTAAAAGTCACAATGAATGGTTCCTATGAGGACTCTTTCTTTGTCTGTTTGCTATCCATTTACACTTAATGACACAAATATATCCAGAGGGCATTCTTTCTTCCTTGTAACTGGAGAATTTTTTTCAGGTATTCAACAGCAATAATGCGTGATAAACTAAATTTACAATCTCTAAGACTACAAGAAACTGCTAACAAGTTTCAAGTGTACGAGGAGCCAGAACAACATCACTAGTTAACAGCAGTATTTCAGAATTTTGTTTGCGTGGCAAGCCAGTGGATTCTCCAAGTGCAAAGCTAATATCATGTAGCTGATGACTAAAAAAAAAAAGGAATCAAATTTAAAGTCAGATATTTAGCAGCAAATACAATTTAATGAGGATGTATTTTCAAGGGGAGAAAAATTAACTACAAGTCAAGTGGCTAGTGGAAGCCCCAGGAGGAACTAGTTAGCTGACATTCATGCAGTCAGTTTATAAGATTAAGAAGTTTCACTTTAGAATTCCTGCCAGTACTTCAAAAAACATAGCTGTCTTTTTCAGTCACAGAGAATAGGTAAATATAGAACACTATTTCTTTTAAAAATATGATTATATACATATATGTGGAAAATTCTACCACAGTAGTACATTTTCACAATTAAAATATGTATATTTTACATAACTAATTGCTGACAGCTAACATTTATAATAGATTTCACCATTGGAGTAAAAATGAGGTTATTGAAGCAATCTTAAATGAGATAAAAAGTTCTTCAAAGTGAAAGAAACAGTGTGAAGCAATTTTTTTTTTTTAAACTTTCTCTGTTCCATTTTCTCTCCTGGGCCTCATTTTTGAAATAGCAATTTGCTTTCAAAAACAAACTCAAAGCTTTTATTTTTTTTTTAATTCAAATTCCCATTGTCTGCTATCTGCAGCAGTTTCCAAATGGAAAAAGATGCCCTAAGTTCTGCTGGCTTTTACACAGAAGATTTTAGTAAGAAGAGAAAAGAGCAGTTCAAGACAACAACAGAAAGGAAGACTGTTAAAAAAATATACTATGGAAAATCTGAAAACATCATGATTCTCCAAATAATGAATCTGCTGATTTTTTAAGAATTTGAGCTATATCAGATGCACACATTTTAACTGATTGATAATCTGGAGTAGAGGACTTCTAATTTACCATGTTTTGACATATATATTTTACTTAATATTTGTTAAAATTTGCCAGATAAGAATTGATTCGTGAATGAGCCCAGCTATACGGATTCCATCATAAATGATGTTCTTATTGTTATACTCACACCAAAGGTGCTTCTCTAGGGGAACCCTCCTACACTGTTGGTGGGAATGCAAGCTGGTGCAACC
>NW_023270494.1:12221575-12313226 GCF_011800145.1 Mirounga leonina
GGTTGCACCAGCTTGCATTCCCACCAACAGTGTAGGAGGGTTCCCCTTTCTCCACATCCCTGCCAACATCTGTCGTTTCCTGACTTGGATGTCTTCTTTGGAAAAATGTCTGTTCATGTCTTCTGCCCATTTCTTGATTGGATTCTTTGTTCTTTGGGTGTTGAGTTTGATAAGTTCTTTATAGGTTTTCAATACTAGCCCTTTACCTGATATGTCATTTGCAAATATCTTCTCCCATTCTGTCAGTTGTCTTTTGGTTTTGTTGACTGTTTCTTTTGCTGTGCAAAAGCTTTTTATCTTGATGAAGTCCCAATAGTTCATTTTTGCCCTTGCTTCCCTTGCCTTTGGCGATGTTTCTAGGAAGAAGTTGCTGCGGCTGAGGCTGAAGAGGTTGATGCCTGTGTTCTCCTTTAGGATTTTGATGGACTCCTGTCTCACATTGAGGTCTTTCAACCATTTGGAGTCTATTTTTGTGTATGGTGTAAGGAAATGGTCCAGTTTCATTCTTCGGCATGTGGCTATCCAATTTTCCCAACACATTTGTTGAAAAGACTGTCTTTTTTCCATTGGACATTCTTTCCTGCTTTGTCGAAGGTTAGTTGACCATAGAGTTGAGGGTCCATTTCTGGGCTCTCTATTCTGTTCCATTGATCTATGTGTCTGTTTTTGTGCCAGTACCATACTGTCTTGATGATGACAGCTTTGTAACAGAGCTGGAAGTCCGGAATTGTGATGCCACCAGCTTTGCTTTTCTTTTTCAACATTCCTCTGGCTATTCGGGGTCTTTTCTGGTTCCATACAAATTTTAGGATTATTTGTTCCATTTCTTTGAAAAAAGTGGATGGTATTTTGATGGGGATTGCATTGAATGTGTACAATGCTCTAGGTAGCATTGACATCTTCAGAATATTTGTTCTTCCAATCCATGAGCATGGAACATTTTTCCATTTCTCTGTGTCTTCCTCAATTTCTTTCATGAGTATTTTATAGTTTTCTGAGTACAGATCCTTTGCCTCTTTGGTTAGATTTCTTCCTAGGTATCTTATGATTTTGGGTGCAATTGTAAATGGGATTGACTCCTTCCTTTCTCTTGCTTCTGTCTTGTTGTTCGTGTATAGGAATGCCACTGACTTCTGTGCATTGATTTTATATCCTGCCACTTTACTGAATTCCTCTATGAGTTCTAACAGTTTTGGGGTGGCGTGTTTTGGGTTTTCCACATAAAGTATCATATCATCTGCAAAGAGTGAGAGTTTGACTTCTTCTTTGACAATTTGAATGACTTTGATTTCTTTTTGTTGTCTGATTGCTGTGGCTAGGGCTTCTAATACTATGTTGAATAGCAGTGGTGATAGTGGACATCCCTGCCGCATTCCTGACCTTAGGGGGAAAGCTCTCAGTTTTTCCCCATTGAGAATGATATTCACTGTAGGTTTTTCATAGATGGCTTTTATGATATTGAGATATGTACCCTCTATCCCTATACTCTGAAGAGATTTGATCAAGAAAGGATGCTGTACTTTGTCAAATGCTTTTTCTGCACCTATTGAGAGGATCATGTGATTCTTGTTCTTTTTTTTGTTAATGTATCACATTGATTGATTTGCGGATGTTGAACCAACCTTGCAGCCCAGGGATAAATCCCACTTGGTCGTGGTGAATAATCCTTTTAATGTACTGTTGGATCCTATTGGCTAGTATTTTGGTGAGAATTTTTGCATCCATGTTCATCAGGGATATTAGTCTGTAATTCTCCTTCTTGACAGGGTCTTTGTCTGATTTGGGGATCAAGGTAATGCTGGCCTCATAAAACGAGTCTGGAAGGTTTCCTTCCATTTCAATTTTTTGGAACAGTTTCAGAAGAATAGGTATTAATACTTCTTGAAATGTTTGGTAGAATTTCCCTGGGAAGCCATCTCGCTCTGGGCTCTTGTTTGTTGGGAGATTTTGGATGACTGCTTCAATTTCCTTAGTGGTTATAGGTCTGTTCAGGTTTTCTATTTCTTCCTGGTTCAGTTTTGGTAGTTGATACATCTCTAGGGATGCATCTATTTCTTCCAGGTTATCTAATTTGCTGCCACAGAGTTGCTCACAATATGTTCTTATAATTGTATTTCTTTGGTGTTGGTTGTGATCTCTCCTCTTTCATTCATGATTTTGTTGATTTGGGTCATTTCTCTTTTCTTTTTGATAAGTCTGGCCAGGGGTTTATCAATCTTGTTAATTCTTTCAAAGAACCAGCTCCTAGTTTCGTTGATCTGTTCTACTATTCTTTTGGTTTCTATTTTGTTGATTTCTGCTCTGATCTTTATTATTTATCTTCTCCTGCTGGGTTTAGGCTTTATTTGCTGTTTTTTCTCTAGCACCTTTAGGTGTAGGGTTAGGTTGTGTACTTGAGACCTTTCTTATTTCTTGAGAAAGGCTTGTATTGCTATATACTTTCCTCTTAGGACTGCCTTTGCTGCATCCCAAAGATTTTGAACAGTTGTGTTTTCATTTTCATTGGTTTCCATGAATTTTTTAAATTCTTCTTTAATTTCCTGGTTGACCCATTCATTCTTTAGTAGGATGCTCTTTCGCCTCCACGTATTTGAGTTTTTTCTGACTTTCCTCTTGTGACTGAGTTCTAGTTTCAAAGCATTGTGGTCTGAAAATAGGCAGGAATGATCCCAATCTTTTGGTACCGGTTGAGACCTGATTTGTGACCTAGGATGTGATCTATTCTGGCGAATGTTCCATGGGCACTAGAGAAGAATGTGTATTCCATTGCTTTGGGACAGATTGTTCTGAATATATCTGTGAAGTCCATTTGGTCCAGTGTGTCATTTAAATTCTTTATTTCCTTGTTGATCTTTTGCTTAGATGATCTGTCCATTTCAGTGAGGGGGGTGTTAAAGTCCCCCTCTATTATTGTATTGTTGTCAATGTGTTTCTTTGCTTTTGTTATTAATTGCCTTATATAATTGGCTGCTCCCATGTTAGAGGCATAGATATTTACAATTGTTCGATCTTCTTGTTGGATAGACCCTTTAAGTAGGATGTAGTGTCCTTCCTCATCTCTTATTACAGTCTTTGGTTTAAAATCTAATTTGTCTGATATAAGGATTGCAACCCCAGCTTTCTTTTGGTGTCCATTAGCATGGTAAATGGTTTTCCACCCCCTCACTTTTAATCTGGGGGTGTCTTTGGGTCTAAAATGAGTCTCTTGCAGATAGCATGTCAATGGTCTTGTTTTTTAATCCAATCTGAAAGCCTGTGTCTTTTGATTGGGGCATTTAGCCCATTTACATTCAGGATAACTATTGAAAGATAGGAATTTGGTGCCATTGTATTGCCTGTAAGGTGACTGTGACTGTATATTGTCTGTGTTCCTTTCTGGTCTATGTTGCTTTTAGGCCCTCTCTTTGCTTAGAGGACCCCTTTCAAGATTTCTTGTAGGGCTGGTTTCGTGTTTGCAAATTCCTTTAGTTTTTGTTTGTCCTGGAAGCTTTTTATCTCTCCTTCTATTTTCAATGACAGCCTAGCTGGATATAGTATTCTTGGCTGCATATTTTTCTCGTTTAGTGCTCTGAATATATCCTGCCAGTCCTTTCTGGCCTGCCAGGTCTCTGTGGATAGGTCTGTTGCCAATCTAATGTTTCTACCATTGTAGGTTCCATATCTCTTTTCCCAAGCTGCTTTCAGGATTTTCTCTTTGTCTCTGAGACTCGTAAGTTTTACCATTAGATGTCGGGGTGTTGACCTATTTTTATTGATTTTGAGAGGGGTTCTCTGTGCCTCCTGGATTTTGATGCCTGTTTCCTTCCCCAAATTAGGGCATATCTCTGCTATAATTTGCTCCAATATACCTTCTGCCCCTCTCTCTCTTTCTTCTTCTTCTGGGATCCCAATTATTATAAATTGTTTCGTCTTATGATATCGCTTCTCTCTCGAATTCTCCCCCCTGCTCCAGTAGTTGTTTATCTCTCTTTTTCTCAGCTTCTTTATTTTCCATCATTTGGTCTTCTATCTCACTGATTCTCTCTTCTGCCTCATTTATCCTAGCAGTTAGCGCCCCCATTTTTGATTGCACCTCATTAATAGCCTTTTTGATTTCTACTTGGTTAGATTTTAGTTCTTTTATTTCTCCAGAAATGGTTTCTCTGATAACTTCCATGCTTTTTCTAGCCCAGCTAGTATCTTTAAAGTCATGATTCTGAACTCTAGATCTGACATCGTACTAATGTCTGTATTGAGTGGGACCCTGGCAGTCAGTACTACCTCTTGTTCTTTTTGTTGAGGTGATTTTTTTCTGTCTTGTCATTTTGTCCAGAGGAGAATAGATGAATGAGAGAATAAAATGCTAACAGGGTAACAATGTCCCCATAAAATATACTCTAAACAAATCAGAAAAGACTTGAAGCCGGGGGAAAAGAAAGGGAAAGAAAGAAAAAAGAAAAAGAAAAACAAACAAAAACAGAACAACAACAACAAAAAAACCCAGAATATGATCAAATATGATCAGGCTGGTGTATAGATCAGTGCCACACCTTAGATTTTTGGGTGTATTTTGGTCTGTTAGATGAAAGTGCCTCCCAAAATTTCAAAGAAAGAAAAACTTTTATATATGTACAAAAATAAGGGTTGGTATGATGAAGGGATGGAATATGACTGTAAAGATGAAAATTATAAAAAATTTTATAAAAGGAATTGATAAGAAGTTGTTTGAAAAAAGAAAGAAGAGGATTAAAAAAAAAGAAAAAAAAAGGGAGAGAATATCATTAGGCAGGAGAGTAGAACAAAGCCATACACTAGAGATTTAGGGTATATTTTGATCTGTTAGAAGAAACTGTATCTCAAAATTTTAAAGAGAGAACAAGTTATATATATATCTGCCAAAAATAAGGGTAACTACTATGAAGGGACAGAATATGACTCTAAAAATGAAAAATAAAAATGTTTTTTAAAAAAGGGATTGATAAGATGTTGGTTGAAAAAGGGAAAAAGAAAAATTTTTTTCAAAGTTAACTTTGAAAGACTAAAGAATCATGGTAAAAAAGCCATGGTTTCTATGTGCATTACTCCCCTAGCGCTGGAGTTCTGCTGTTCTCATTGATCAGTAAACTTTGTCTTGGCTGGCTGATCTTCTGGGAGAGGGGCCTGTTGCCATGGTTCCCAAATGTCTTTGCCAGAGGCGGAATTGTCCCATCCTTGCCAGTCTGGGCTAAGTCATCTGCTCGGGTTTGCTCTTGGGAGCTTTTGTTCCCTGCAAGCTTTCCGTACAGCCCTGGAGGATGGGAGTGAAAATGGCGGCCTCCCAATCTCTGCCCCGGAGGAGCCGATAACTCGGGTCCCCACTCCCCAATGAGCCCCCAGAGAAAAGCAGTCACTCCTGTCTCCCCGGTCTCCGGCTGCACTCCGTGCTCACCCAGCCTGTGACTGAGCATTTCTATCTCTGGCACACGACCCCGTGTGGAGTCTCCAAACCCAGCAGATCCCTGCCGTGCACTCCCACGGTGCTCCTCCCCGGGGAGGAAGGGGAGTCTCCCCGGATCTGCCGCTTGTTGGGTCCCTGCTGGAGGAGCAGTGGCCCGACTGTGCCACGGATCACGGTTTATGGCAACCCCGAGCTGAGAGCCCACGCCTCAGCTCCGTCTCTGCAGCCGGCTTCCCCACTCCGATACCTGGGAGCTGTGCCGCACTCAGGCACCCTCGGCCTTTCTGTGACCCCGAGGGTCCTGAGACCACACTGTCCCATGAGGGTTCCACCCTCCACTTAGCCACTCGAGCGACGTCCCTCAGCAGAGCTGACTTCTAAAAGTTCCGATTTTGTGCTCCACGGCTCTATCACTTGCCAGAAGCGGCCGACGGAGGCCCCTCCCCCGCCGTCTATCCTCCCGAATATCGCCTCGGATTCACTTCTCCGCACGTCCTACCTTCCAGAAAGTGGTCGTTTTTCTGTTCAGAGAGTTGTTGCTATTCCTTTCTTCGATCCCCTGTTGAGTTTGTAGGTGTTCAGAATGGTTTGATCCCTATCCAGCTGAATTCCTGAGACCAGACGAAATCCAGGTCTCCTACTCCTCCGCCATCTTGCTCTGCCCCTCTCCTTTTGTTGTTTTTTAATGGTGTCTTTCAAAGAGCAAAAGTTTTTAATTTTGGTGAAGTGGAATGTAGCAATTTTAACTGAAATTTAATTTCTGGTTTTATTGCATTGTGGTAAAAAATATGTGCTCTGTGTCTTGTCAAGTTTTAGAAACAGAGTTTTTCTTTATGGTCTACTGAGTTTTATAACTGTTTCAAGGGAGTAGGAATTTAATGTGTCATATGTGAAGGGTAGAAAGTAGAAATATAAGTGTTTTATAAGCTGTTATTTAGACCTCCTATTTGTTTGGTTTTTGCCCTCTGATCCGTCAAAGATGGAGAAAAATATTAAAGCACCCCAGGACTATTTATGTTAATTTCTCCATATATTCCTAACAGTCTTTTCATATTTAAGTATTCTTGCCTTTAGCATGAAAAATATATCAATTTGTCCACTTTATTAACTTGTATTGATGCTGATTTATTTGATGGTATTACATTCTTTTTTCCTGAATACAAGTGATATATTTTCATCATTTTCTAATATAATTTTTGTGTAAATTAGTCATGTCTTTTATAAATAGCACATGCATGGATTTTAGTCAACTAATCAATATCTTTTTTTACTAAAAGAATTAACCTATTAATATTTATTATTATAGTTATATACTCTGTCTTATTTTGGAAATTTTGTTCTGTTTCTGCTTCTGTTCCTTTGGCAGTTATATCTCAAGTTTTGCCTTATCATCTCAAGATCTTTATGGGAATGTAACCTCTTGTTTATTTTCTTAATGCCTATGTTTCTACATTCCATGGCCAAGAGTTTAGCATACTTTATGCTCCTCTCACCCACTCACTACCCACATCTCCATCCTGATCTTTGTTAATGTACTCAAGAGATTTAGATTTAAATTGTTATATTTTCTACTTTAATACTTTTTTTCCAAAAATCAATAAACATTAGCATTCTTTCTCATAACTGGATTATAAGAATTGTTAAATTTGTTTCTACTTCATTGGATTCCATTGTTTCCTATCCATCCTTAAATATGATGGTTTAAGGATGTGTGGGATATCTTTTGTTTCATCTCTGGATTCGTTGATGTGTTCATAGAATTTTTTTCCAGAAAAGAAACAAGTGGTATACATTAGATGAGCTCTTACTAAGAATATGTTTTTCTGTTGATTTTGCAAGTGAAAAACTCTTTGGTTTTGTATAAAAGTGGGTCACAACCTTCCTCCTTCAAAACTCTGAAACATTACTCCATTATTTTTCTAATTTCTTTGCCAGATTCATCCTGCCTAGAAACTTGTGGGATTTTCATTTTTATTTTTGAGGTTCAATTCTTTTTCCAGAATGTATCCAGGTTTCACTGCATTAATTTTACTTAAGATGTGTGACCTCTTTCATATAGATCATGTCTTCTTATAAAGATAATACTTTTCTGATTTTTTTTCCTAAATTCTACCCTATATTATCTTCAGAAGTATGCTTTCATTCTTTGAGTGCTGAATACAAATGTCTTTTTCTTGCTCTACAGAATGTTCTCACAAGTTCCATGTTGTTTGTTTGTGTTATTCTCCTTTTTCACCCATGAATGCTATGACCTGCTAATATTACGTCATCAGCCCCAAGTGGTGCATTCATTGAGCCAAAGGTAGCTGTCATGGTCTCAGCTTCCCTCAGAAGTTGTACTGTCAGTCTTAGCACTTTCAAATGCCTCATTTTTAGCCTTCTTGACTCTATCCTTTAATTTTTTGCCAGGGACCCCTCCTTCAATATTTTCTGTATTCCTTAAGTGTTAAGGGGATTAGAGAGTTTTGTATGCAGCTCCATTGCATATTTGGACTAAGTACACATCCTAGGGCCTGGGCCCTGATGCTAGCAGGGAGCTGGAAGATGCACACCCATGCAGCAGGGGCTGGTCTCCACCTTCTGGCACAAACACTCCACAGGAATCCAGCTTTTGCCCTAGGCAGTGGGTGGGAAAACGGAAGAATGGGATCTCAGAACCCCACTCTCAAAACTCGGATTCCCACTCAATAGGAGTGGAAATCTGAATCAGGAAAATAACAACAAGAAAGCATGGCTCCAAACTAGAAAGCGTGCAGGGCTCCGCCATAAAACCTTCCACAGGGAGGTTTCCACCACCTGGTGTGTGCTTGGGGCTCCTGAGGAAGATAACTCTGGCTGAAGATGAGATCGCAGACAAGACTGCAACATTTTTTAGAATCAAGAAAACTCGAAAATAAACCGAATACCCTTGAATAGGGAAGCTGATAAATGAAATGTGGTATATTCATATGATAAAATATATCAGTGTTAAAAGGACTGCACTAAATCAACATGGATAGGGCACAGACATATAAAATTAAATATAAAAGAGCAGCCTTGCACCAAGTGGAAAATAAACTCCAGCAGCCAGTTGAAAAAAAAAATTAAATATAAAAGAGCAAATAAGGCATACATAAATCTGTAGTACTCACCTAACTTTTTAAAAATAGATGCACAAAAATTATATATGCATGTAATATCTACATACATATAGAACATATGCATATAAGATACATGAACATTATATATCCATACAAACATATAAAAGAGACTGAAATAACACACACTAAATTAATGACAGTGGTTTTCTCCCCAGTGGAGAGGAGAAAGTAGTGTGATTAGATATGAATAACAAAGTAAACTAAAGCTTCATCTGTAATGTTTAAATAAAGAGTGTTGACAATTGTTGAGGCTTCATGATGGGCACCTAGATATTTGTTCCCTTTCTTCTTTCCAAATTTTTTATTTTATCTCAAAACTAAAAAGCATACTCCTTGACTTGTACAAGAACCAGAGACAGTCTCTGTCCTCCTGAAACGCCAGTTGCAAATAATTTGCTGTAACTGATCAATAAAACACTATTTACGGAACATGCACAGGCACAGACATGGGTAACCTGAGCCCTTGCTCTATGGAAATGGCTCACGGGAATTTACTGATAGGCTGATCCACACTCCTAGAGCCAGACCCACTCTTGCCATTCCTACATTTGTAGCTACGACTTTAAAATGACTAGGCTGGCTGGCATTGCTTTAAGGTGAATCAAGGAATCCTGAAGGAGGCAGGAGGACCCATCTCCTTGTCTGCCCCGTTCCTGCTGGATGGCCACCCTTCTCCCTCCATGCACTACCACTGAGGAGTTGCTGATCAGCGCCCACTTGGTGGCCCAGGGGAGCACAGAGCAGGCCTGCCAGAACTGCAGACTGCGGCCTCCTCCCTTCACATATTCTGCGGGGAGCAGGGCACTCAGGGGTCCGGCTAAGCCCTCTCCACCAGGGCCGCCCTCCTTCTCCACTGCTCGGGGCCACCTCTTCTTTCCAGGCTCCAGGGAAGGTGGGTATCCTCCCCTGCCAGGGCTAATATCCCTTTTTCATTCTGAATCTCTGACCCAATTGTATGGCTAATTTTGATACAACCTTTGTGAAGAGTAAATATGTTTCTGTCATAAAAAGATCAGAATGTACCTTCTTACTGAGAGAGTGACTTTGCAAACAGATGATCTAGCGGCCTCCTCACCTGCTCTTTCATTTCGGCATACACTTTCTCTGAGTTCAGTTCCACCTGCCGCTTAAACTCTTCCAGAGCAGCGTCTGCCTGCTGGGCCTGCAGCCTCTGAACTTCAGTCACACGCGTCAGCTGTTCCTCTTTTTCCCTGGAAAAGTCCACAGAAGCTTCACAGTTGAAATGTAAAATTAAAGAATGGGGCTTGAATGAAAGAGCAAGATTTAACCCTCTCTAAAGTAACATTCAGATTTCAATTTTTTGATCCAAATTCCATAAAACTTCCCTGTAAAAAGCTGACAATAAAATACTTTGCCTGCAGAAAAAGAGACAGTGTTAGTGTTTTGATGACTACTTTCAAAGATTTCTTTCAAACTACTTTCAACGATTTCCCTAAAAACAAAACCATTTAAACCCATTTATCTCCATCAGCTGATGAATGGATAAACAAGAGAACAGTATAGTTGTACAATGGAATATTATTCAGCCTTAAAAAACACTGAAGTTCTGACACATGCTCCCCCACGGAGAGCCTCAAACACCCCATGCTAAGGGAAAGAAGCCAGATATAAGGGGCAACATACTGTATGAGTCCATTTATGTGAAATACCCAGAATAGATAAATGCTTAGAGATGGGAAATAGATTAGTGGTAGCCAGGGGCTGGGGTGGGGGGGTCAGGGGGGATGGGGAGTGATTGCTAATGCATATAGAGTGTCCTTTCTGGTGATGAAAATGTTATGGAATTAGATCGTGGGGATGGCTGCACATCCTTGTGAATATACTAAAGTCTGCTAAAAGGTGTGCTTTAAAAAAGGATGAATTTTATAGCATGCAAATTATATCTCAATTAAAACAAAACAAAAAAAAACAACATACCATTAGAAGTATTTCTAATATGCATGTCTAGCAGGGTGACAGATGCAACAGAGCAAACTGATGGTTTGAGACTGTTCCATTGCCTTCTATTAGACTGGCCTACCGATACCCATCTCATTTACACCTTGAACTCAAGTTATATGGTCAAAAGGGTTCAACAGAACAAGAGAAATCTTTACATATTGAGAGAAGGAAAAAATGCAGGCTTTAGGTTATAAGTGCATGAAAGTTAACAATGACTCATACTGAGTTCTGACTACACGCTGGGCAGTGTGCAAAATATTTTTATATATCTTCTCTCCTTTACTCTCATAGCAAACTTATATAAGAGTATTATTACACCCCTAGTTTTACAGAGCAGACAACTGGAGCTTAGAGAGTATTTCCAAGGCAATTACATTTAGTAGCAGATGCAGCCAGGCCCAGTCCCGGCAGGCTGATCCTAGAGCTCATGCTGTTGGCTACTACGCTCTGCTGCTTTCCTGATTTTCCAGATGCCATATTCTATGGTCTGAATGTGTCCCCTGGAAGTGAGACTAGCGCTCTTCTAAAGAGGTCCCAGAGAGATCCCATGTCCCTTCCACCATGTGAGGACACAGTGAGAAGGCACCTGCTATGAACCAAGAAGAGGGTCTTCATCAGAACACAACCATGCTGATGCCTTGATGCTGGACTTCCCAGCCTCCAGAACTGTGAGAAATAAATTTCTGTTGCTTATAAACTACCCAGTCGGCGGTATTTTGTTACAGCACACCGAACAGACTGAGACATCATAAGTAAGATTAACTTGGCTCATCTTCCTTAAATGCAAAAGTTTCCACACATAGAAAACATTATCTCATTAACTATAGTGCCAAAGAATGCTGGGAGATAGGGTGATTTAACTCACTTGAGTCAAATTTTAGAGAAACATCATGATGGGGAGTTGGAGGGAGACATTTCCCAAACAATGATGCTACTGTCTTTAAAGAGGTGGCAAAAAGTAATTTTGAGTTTTTTGGAATTACTCAGATCTGAGTTTAAACCCCCTCTAAGACACTCAATAATTTTTAGGCTTTCTAATAAGAACATACATGTGATATAAAGTATCATAATACCAAACTTTCTCCAAAAACATTGAAAACTTTCTCAAAGCTTGAATGCCAAAATACTGATAAGAGCAAGTGTCACCTAGTTTCCTTTTCAGCAGGATTCTCCTATCCCTCGGTAAAGAAATGTGGCAATGCATATTTAGAGTTTCCCCCCTGTTTGGATAGAATCTGCAAGTAAGTAGCTCTCTACATACTCCATAGTATGAATATATGCCATATCCACCTTCCCTTTATTTTTCATTATATACCACTTGGGTCAACCTCTTCATACCCACCACACATTCTTCTACTTGAAAATGACCAAATCAATACATCCCTGTGCTAAAAAAAAAAAAAGCAGCTTTTCCACTGAAACCCTTTCTACATGTGTGTTTCACAGGTGGAGCCACCATTTTAATGAGCTAAGGGTTTCACACTCTGCCACAAGGTGTGTGAGGCCCTCCATGAGAGCGAAGCCATTCTAGTCATGCCACATGCCAGATGTAACTCCTGCCCGCTGCCTTTTACAGCAATATGGTGCAGGATCCTGGAACTTTTTAAAAAAGCTTTTCTTTAAGTGGTTTTCTTTAGTTGACTCTTCAACAGGAACCTGAATATCTTGCTGCTCATTTTTCTTCCATGTCGTTAAAATTCCATAAATGTCTTTAATGTTAACTGGTTGCCAAATTCTAAGGCCTTAATGTTTCGTTTCTTTGCCACAAAATGTTAATATTAGCTAGTAGACAACGGTGATTAATAACCGGATGTTACACTGAAGACTGATTCAAGAGACATCACCGCACAAAGGACTCAGCACTCTGATGGCAATAGGGAATTTCAATTTGGTCTGGTGCATTTTCATTCTTCTTCTATTACTCTGCCCAAGAAGCAGGAAGGCTTGACCAGGGTTTCCCTAATAAAAATATTGAATATTTGCTTACATATTGAAATATTTATTAAAAAATAAATATTCAAATATTTGAATACTAAAGCAACAAATGAGAACAACATAAAGTCATATAAGGTATACTGGGTACCATGTCCTAGACCTAGGTTGGCAAATGTGATGGATATTTGCCATAAACATTTTGTCACAAATGTTTAATGGGTATTTTCTCTGGTGTGAAAGACCCAAATGACTGAATGGGGCAGCCAAGAATGCTGTGTTAAGAGGATTCTGAGACCAGGCTCAGAGGAAAAGGCTACTGTGGTTGGTGAATAATGTCCCCTTGTAGGGGATAAGGGTTAGGCAGCACAAGAACTACTTCCATGCTACCCAGGGACGACAGTGACTAATTCATCCTATGTTACTCTTTCATTTTTTAGGGCCTTCTAAAAGCACTTGAAAAGACTTTTTCATATCAGGATTACAATTTTTCAAAGGTTTACTTTGCTTGGTCAGTCTGTCCATAAACACAAAAGAAAGTACACTGGACACTATCTGAAAACTTAAAAAATTTATTTATCATATAATTTAAAAATTATGTACCATTACTTAGCCAAAAGAAAATTTTGCTAACACATTTTATAATTATATGACCAGTGGCTGAAATATCCACTCTGTTCTATGAATGCTATAAGTCAGCTGTTTTACATTTTTTGCCCAAATATTCACATGAGCCATTTAGTTAATGTAAACACTTTCAATTTAATAGGGCAAATATTTTCTCTGTATCATTTCATTCTTACCTACCAAGTTTAGTCACTTACTTTAAAACTAACTTATAGCCACACAAATCAAAGTCATAAACTTTACCTATAATCAGGTATATATTAAAGACCATATTTAAGATATTGTTAAAACCTTGTGTAGTAATGTACATTGCATTTAATTGGTAATTTCTATCATGATTTACAAATAGAAAACATTGATGTATATTAAATACTAAGCATGGGGAAATGAGGAAATCTTCCAACTGGCTTCCAGTCCCACCACACTTGCTAGTAGTAAAGCTAAATATCAAAAAAGGCCTCACTCAGTGTAAATCGACATGACAAACACATTGAGCGCCACTAATATTTAGGAAGTTTCTCTCTTAATATAAATAAAATATCTGTCTTAATTTAAATAAAGAGATGATATTCATTTTAATGAGGGATACATTTTAATATCTACTAAAGTAATGAAGTAGACGTGAAAACTTTCAGCATTTGAAAAAGAGAAAGGTCTGCTTCTCACTAAGAACAGTATTCCTTTTACCATGATTCTGAAGTATGTCCTGTAAGAAGCAAAAAAAAAAAAAAAAAAGACTTTGAAGATTATTTTTTCCAGTGGAACTAGCTGTGGGGCCGAGTATAACTGCATCACTCAAATGCCTTAAAGCAGGGCCTCCATGAAGATAAAAAGGTGGGAATAAAATTTGCTTTTTAGTTCTAATTTATTTATAAAATGCAGTAAATTTTCCTCGTCTGAGATATAAAGCATAAAGAAAAAAGAAGCTGCATTCTTATACAACCACAAGCCAGCTCAGATTAAAGGATGTTCTGAAGTGCATGATTATTCCAAAAAGGCAATAAAATGTAGGAGACTAATAGACTACAATTTAGTATTTCTTGAGCTTTACAAGCTAACATTTATATGTGCAGGCCAACCTTAATTTGAAAATCTTCCCTTTGCACATTTCTGTACCAGCACTTTTGATAATGATGGCAGTGATCCAACATATATTTATAAGGCTTCACATTACAGGATACTTCATTTGCTGCCAGCGTGGCATCTCCACTGGAAACTCCAAGAAAAACAGAACAAAACAAAAAAACTTCAAACAAGTCTGAAAACCAGCTAGAAGAGTCTCCATTCTCTTTCCAGCTGGGCTGGAAAACAAGACTTTCGAGCAGCTATATCATCTACATTCATGGCTGCTGATTGGCACTCAAGGTGATTAGAGTGAGTCAAAAACATGAAGATACAATTGACTTAAAAGTCATTAAAAATAATATCTTTCACTACGCATGATAAATGAAGGAACTTCTTTGGCCTCTTCTTCACATGACTGCTAGGACTAGGGGTCTCTGCTAAATTCTTATAAAAAAAATGGTAAACACTGTGAACAACTAAACATTTGATACTTCAAGAGTCAGAAAGAAACGTGCAGTAAAATGGAAAGTGGTATTCCTCTCAATATTGGGAAAATGACAATACTCCTCAATTGTTCTATAGATTTAACACAATCACTGTCAAAATCCTGGATGGGATTTTGCAGAAATTGACAAGTGGACCCTGAAATTCATATGGAAATACAAGGTACACAGAATTGGCAAAACAATTCTGAAAAAGAAGAACAAAGGTGGAGAACTCACATTTCCTGATTTCAAAACTTATTACAAAGCTAGGTTAATCAAAACAGCATGCTACTGGCATAAGAAAAGACATATAAATCAATGGAATAAAGATTCCAGAAATAAACCCTTACATCGATGATCAGAGAATTTTTGGCAAGGGTGCCAAGACAATTCAATGGAGAAAGAACAGTCTGTACAACAAATGGTGCTGGGACAACCGGATATCCATTTATCCAAAAGAATAAAGTTGGATTCCTTCTTTACACAATACACAAAAAGTAACTCAAGATAAACCACAGACCTAAATGTAAGAGCTAAAAATATAAAGCTCTTAGAAGAAAACAGGAGTAAATTTGGGTGACCTTGAGCTAAGCAAAGCCTTCTTAGATATAACACCAGAAGCATAAACAAGAAAATAAAATATAGATCAACAGCTTCAGCAAATTTAAAAACCTCTTGTGCTCCTAGGCATATCATCAAAAGTGAAAAGAAAATCCACAGAGGAGGAGAAAATACTTGCCAGTCATGTATCTGAAAAGAGACTTATATCAAGAATACATAAATAACACTTACAAATCAAGAGTGAAAAAAAATAAAGAACACAATTTAAAGATAGGTGAAGAATCTGAATAGATGTTTCTCCAAAGATATACAGTTGGCCATAAACCCATGAAAGGTCACTCAATAGCATTAGTGATCACCAAAAACTGCAATTCAAAACCACAATGAGGTATCATTATACAACCTCTCCTATGGCTGTAATCAAAAGACAGATAGGAACAAGTGTTGTTTGTTTTGTTTTGTTCTGTTTTGCATTTACCCTGTGTGGGCTTTGTTTAGCTTCTTGAATCCATATAATTATGTCTTTCATAAGACTGGAAGATTTTGGCTATTAATTATTAAAATATTTTGCTTCTGGGGCACCTGGGTGGCTCAGTCATTAAGCGTCTACCTTCAGCTCAGGTCATGATCCCAGGATCCTGGGATCGAGCCCCGCATTGGGCTCCCTGCTCATTGGGGAGCCTGCTTCTCCCTCTCCCACTCCCCCTGCTTGTGTTCCCTCTCTCACTGTGTCTCTCTCTAAGAAATAAATAAAATCTTTAAAAAATAAAAATAAAAATAAAATATTTTGCTTCTATTATTCTATTCCCTCTACTTCTGTGACTCAAATATAATTTATACATTGTGATTATCCTACAAGGTCCTGCAGCTCATTTTTTTAGTACATTTTTCTCTTTGTCCTCAGATTGGCTGATTTCTATTGATTTATCTTCATGTTCATTGAATCTTCTTTTTCTCCACTCTGTTGTTATATTCAGCCCACATTTTAAATTTCAAACGTTGTATTTTTCACTGTTCTTCTGATGAGATTTCCCAATTTCTCACTCGTTACTACCAATTTTTCTTAATGTCCTGGAGCGCAACTATAATAGCTACTTTAAATTTTTTATCTGCTAAACCTAGCATCTAATTCATCCTGAGGTGGTTTCCACTGATTATTTTCTTGAGAATAAATAGGTTATGTTACCTATTTCTTCTTATGTCGAGTAATTTTGGCTTGTATCTTTATGAATGAGACATTGTAGAGAGAGTGGATTCTGTTATTTTCCTCTGAATAGTATTAATGGTATTAATAGTATTAATACAATTTCAATTGTTTGTTTTTAGCAGGCAGTTAACTTGGCTGAATTCAAACTATAAATTCTTGATGTCATTATGGTTTTGCAACTATATTTTTTAATATATTGTAGACATATTTCTAAACCAATAAATGTAGCTTATCTACAAAAAAAAAAAAAGCCTATAAATTCTGTCTCCTCTGTAGGTGACAAAAGTTCATATATAAACTCAGCTCTTTTAGTATTACCTGGGCTGCTTAGAGTTCTCTCCAACCACGCATGTTTCAGGGATCAGTCAGAAATACGGACCAAAATTATACAAAGAATTTGGGCTTCCCGTCCCGCTTCTTCACTTATTTCTTGGGTATCTCTCCATATTACTTTGCCAGTGGTTGCCCCATTCTTTCATCTGGTTCTTCAAGCACTAAGATCACAGTGCTCACAAATTCTAATTGTCCCATATGGCACCAAATGTGGAAGAATAAATACTATAAAAATGGGAAACTCACCTTTCCTTCTTCTAACTATCTCTTTGTGTTGATTCATTCTCCAGGGCCATCAGGTAGTTGTATTTTATATTTTGTGCAGAGCTTCTATTTGTGGGAAGATTAGTCTGATAGGAGCTTACTTGGCCATAATATAAACTGGAACCCTTCCCCCTTTTTTGTTGTTTTGACTGGCAGATTACTATTCATTCTTTAGAGGGTTCAAATGCCAACTCTTTGGATAGAATTGCTAACTACTTCTTTTGCCCTGTTAGCACTTTTTATATACTGCTACTATAGCTTTTTTTTTTTTTTTTCCAGGGAGGGTCATAGTTTTATTGCTGTGTTTCAAGGAAGAGGCTCAAATCTACCCAATTTCCCTTAGCTTGGCCACCAAGTCCTCCGTGGTCTCCACCTTGAGGCCAGCTGTATGCAGGGGCCGGTCCTCCACACTAACCACAGAGAGCTTGAAGGTCAGGTCCACACTCAGGTCTCCCGGTTTGATGTCCTCAATCTTCTTGGCTTTCACAATGTTGGGCAATGTGGCATAGCGGGGTTCGTTGAGCTGTGGCAGGCAGCTTCAGGTGCAAGGTCTCCAGGCCCCCATCCAACTCCTGCTCCACTTTCACCTTGTCCCTTCCACTTTCACCTTGTCCCTTCTAGTGTCACCTGGGAGGTGAATGTGCCCTGTGGCCGGTCTAGAAATCCAGCTGTCATCTGCCCTGTTTGGTTACAGTCACAGCATTTTATATGTACCATTACAGTTGTTAATTTATACATTTATCTTTTCTAGGATAATGAAATCTCTTTGAAGCTAGGGGAATGGAGGATGTGGGGACACAACTGTGTCTTCCTCATATTTATATTATATACCTGGAGCATACTACATGTATAGAATAATTCAATATTTGTTTCATAAATTTATATTATATCATCTAGATAGAACCAGAGCAAAACCATGGAACATAACAAATTCCTCAACCTCAGCACTACTGACATTTCTGGTCAGATAATTCCTTATTGTGGGGACCTGTTGGGTGCATTGTGCTATGTTTAGCAGCATCCCTGGCCTCTGCTCACTAGATCCCAGTGATAATGCCCCACCCCCAATTCTGACAACCCCAAAATGTCCATAAACATGCTGAATATGCCCCGGAGGGGCAAAATCATGCCTGATTGAGAACCACTAGGCCAAAAAGTATGGTTCTTTATCAAATTCCATGGAGTGAAAGAAGCCTTAGGTATCCTTTGGTTTCTGGGTGTATGATTTTCAAACAAGGTTTAGAATACTGGTAATGGGGAATAACCCAAAATAAAGCAATTACCACCCAACTTCTTAGAGAATTCAATGCCTTACAATGCTTATACATGACTAGAATGGCTCCATCACCAGGAATCTGCTTGTTCCTACAGCATGTGCCTTATAGGTGTTTTTGAACTAGAGAGAGAAGACTCAGATAATCCTAAACTGATGATGACAATGATGATGATAATGATGATGATGATATGCTTGCATAGCTCTTTACAGTTTATGAGTTTTTGCATGTATTTTCCCAACTAGGTATATATTTCTCTCTTCTTTAAAGATTTTATTTATTTATTTGAGATAGAGAGAGTGCACGAGTAGGGGGAGGGGCAGAGGGAAAGAGACAAGTGGACTCCCCGCAAAGTGCGAGCCCAATATGGGGCTCAATCCCAGGATCCTGGGATCATGACCTGAGCTGAGGTCAGATGCTCAACCAACTGAGCCACCCAGGCACCCCTAGATATATATTTCTAATGGAAAATTTTATTTCATTTTATTTTTTTAAAGATTTTATTTATTTGTCAGAGAAAGAGGGAAACAGATTGAGAGCACAAGCAGGGGAGCGGCAGGCAGAGGGAGAAGCAGGCCTCCTGCGGAGCAGGGAGCCTGATGCAGGACTCAATCCAGGACCCTGGGATCATGATCTGAGCCGAAGACAGACACTCAACCGACGAAGCCACCCAGGCGTCCCTCTAATGGAAAATTTTAAAGAGGAAGTAAAAACTAATAGGGGCAAAACTGATAACTATAATTAATTAAGAGAGTATACTTTGCATGGTAATTGTACTTAACATATATAGATTTTTTCAGTGTCAAGGAAGGAATGTTTTGTAACTATGTAGTTGGACTGATCATGATTTGTTCCTTTAGTTTATCAAATGACCTTTGATAGGTGGCAGAAGAGAGTGAATCTAGATATGAAAGGAAGAGAAGTAGTTAAGTCTTAAAAAGGCAAACTCTGAAAGGCAAACTGAATGACATCCAAAAATCTCAAGTGGAGGAGTAGTTCATATATGAACAAGAGATAAAAAGTTCTTGTTGCACAGAATGAAAAGGTGATTGTTGAGATTATCAGCATTATGGACATGATGTGGGCAGATAGAGGTAATTCAGTAATGAAGTCCATGGAGCTATATATGAAAGTAGCTTGGTGTATCAGTTTCCTGTGGCTGCTGTAACAAATTACCACACACTGAGTAGTCTAAAACAATAGGAATTCATTCTCTCTTAGTTATGGAAGCCAAAAGTCTATAATCAAGGAATCAGCAGCACTGCACTTCCTCTGGAAGCTCTAGGGGAGAATCCATTTCCTGACACTTACAACTTCTGGAGACTGCTGGCATCCTTGGCTTGTGAATATATCTCTCTCTGATGCATCTTCACATCACCTTCTCCTCTATGTCCCTTCTCCACAGTGTCTCTCTTATAAAGATGCTCATTACTGGCTTTAGGACCCACCTAGACAATCTCCTCATCTCAAGATCTTTAACTCAGTTACATCTGCAGAGATCCTCTTTTTAAATAAGAACATTCACAAGTTCTGAAGATTAGGATATGGACATATCTTTTTGGGGGCCACCAATCAGCCCGCTACACATGTGTTGATAAGGTATAGTCTACTTTCTGTTTTCGGGCTCTGATAATAGCCCTAGATCAAACTTCTGCTCATCTCTGAAACACAGAAGTCTTTACTTCAAACACACTATATCAAAGAGCCCATGTGGAGTGACATCATCAAGATGGTGACATAAATCATTTCCAACTTCAGTGCCTCTCACCAGAAGACCAACCAGCAACTATCCATAGACTTGACACCGTTGTGACAATCCCAGACCCAAGGATATAAATGAAGCACCCCCATGGACCACAGAGACTGAGATGGGTCACATCAGAAAGGTAAGAGGAGAGGCTCTACTCTGCATCGCCAGCCACCCAACCCAGGCCAGCATTACACTACACCACAGAGCACCTGGTTTTTCCAGTAGAAAAAGGAGAGTCCAAGGTAGACATTCAGTTTCCCCAGTATTGCAGCATGCTCCTCAGAAACCCCACTACAGGAATCAAAACAGTATGGTACTGCAATTTAAAAAAACAAAAACACACCAATAGAACTAACTGAAAGCCCAGAAACAAATCCATGCATATACAGTCAACTAATATTTGACAAGAAAGCCAAGACTCTTCAATGGGGAAATGACAGTCTCTTCAATATATGGTGCTGGGAAAAATGGACAGTCACATGCAAAAGAATAAAACTGGGCCTCTATCTCTCCCCACTCACAAAAATTAACTCAAAATGGATTAAAGACTTAAATGTTAGGCCTGAATCTATAAAACTCCTAGAAGAAAACAGGATAAAAGCTCCTCGACATTGGTTTTAGCAATGACTTCATGAATATGACACCAACAGCATAAGCAACAAAAACAAAAAGAAACAAGTGAGACTACATCAAACTGATGGCCAACAGGTACGTGAAACAGTGCTCAACATCACTCATCATCAGGGAAATGAAAATGAAAACCACAATGAGCTATCACCTCACACCTGTTAGAATGGCCATCATCAAAAAGACAAGAGATAACAAGTGTTGGCGAGGATGTAGAGAAGAGAACCCTTGTGCATTTTGGTGGGAATGTGAATTGGTGTAGCCACCATGGAAAACAGTATGGAGGTTCTTTAAAAAATTAAAAACAGAACTACCATACAATAGGGCTTAAATGTAATCACAAGGTTCTTATAAAAGGGAAGCAAGAAGGTCGAAGGAAAGACAAGGCAGTATGAGAGAGGAAGCAATGGAGAAAAGACAACGCGATTCAGGGTCCCAAACCAAGGAATGAAGACAGCCTCCAGAAGACAGAAAAAGCAAGGAACAGATTCTTCCCTAAAACCTCCTGGCAAAAACCAGTCCTGACAAACCTTGATCTTAGGACCTAAGTTTCATTTTGGACTTCTAATCTCCCAAACAGTAAAATAAATTTGAATTGTTTTAAGACACTATGTTTGCCGTATAGCAGCAACAGGAAACAACAACAACCAACAAAGCTAGAATATAATATTCAAAACTTAGAACACATCAAGGGCTCTCTGAGATACTTAATATATGTAATATTTATAACTACCTTAACAATGCTGTATGGACAAAAAAATAAGTCAGGAATTCAACAAGTTTAAAAGTTAGATCAGGCAAAGAAAAAAAATCCATAGGTTAATTTTGTTACAGTCTTCGAGCATTTCAAGTTTCTGTGTTTGCTCTGTTACTTGACTCCTTCTAGGTAATGTCACCAGGTTTAAAAAAAAAAAAAAAAAACACCTAAAAAGCCAAGTTATTTCTTCCCAAAGGGCATATTTACATATAATAGTGGCAAATTTGGATGAGATAGGACCCAGGGTAAAACTCTCCAAAGACTATCCAGTTAGTTCTCGATATTCCCCTTGACCAAGATGCATCTGCCCAAACATGCAAACTCTGAGTGTGGTTAAGTGCAGGGAATCAGTATGATTAGGAAATAAAATTTCTGGAGATCAGTGAATGACTGCTAAGACTTACAAAAGGAAAAAGTGACCATGGAAAGTTTTGTTTTTTGAAAGTAAGTTCGTAAGACTGGAAGCTGGCATAGAAAAGTGTGCAATGGATAATGAGGAACGAGGTGCTGCTGAAAACTCCAGGGCACCCCTGGGATTATGAAAGTCTAAAGAAGAATGCCAATTCACAGCTTTTTATGGAAAAGTTTTAAGGCCCTATGAGGAAATGATGCTGCCATGCATTTCTGCACTCCTCATATCAAAGACATGTATCACAATTTTGAAACCCAGTGTGGGTATGCATGGTGCTACACAAGGACAGGGGTGCCTGCTTGGCTCAGTCAGTAGAGCATGTCACTCTTGATCTCAGGGTTGTGAGTTCGAGCCCCATGTTGGGTGTACGGATTACATAAAAATAAAATAAAATCTTTTAAAAAAATATTAGCCAAAATACACAAGGACAGTGCTCACTTTGGCAGCACATACACTAGAATTGGAACGATACAGAGATTAGCATGGCCCCTGCACAAGGATGACACACAAAATACACAAGGACAAAGTGCTTTCCTGAGTCACAGAGTAGGCCACATATAAGATAATCATATAATCACTGAAGGCTAAAAACCAAATACAAAATTATGTTTAAAATGTCCATAGCAAACCTGAGAAGATGGTTTTCCATTCTTCTTCTTCCTTTTTAGAAGAACATAGTATTTTGAGTTTACAACAGAGTCATCCAACCTTTTATTAACTCATTCATCAATAATTGGTTAAGACTGGGGCACCTGGGTGGCTCAGTCGTTAAGCGTCTGACTTCGGCTCAGGTCATGGTCCCAGGGTCCTGGGATCGAGGCCCACATCGGGCTCTCTGCTCAGCGAGAAGCCTGTTTCTCCCTCTCCCACTCCCCCTGCTTGTGTTCCCTCTCTCACTGTGTCTCTCTCTGTCAAATAAATTTAAAAATCTTTAAAAAAAAATTGGCTAAGACCTACTATGTGTTAACCACTAACTTATATTAAGAAACAAAGCTATATGAGAAACCTGTCTAGGAAGACACCATCGGGTAAAGGAAAAAAAATATATAAGTACCAAATATTTTAACAGAGGTTTAAACACAGTACCCTGAAAAACAGAAGAGGGTTCAGAGAGATTTCACTCCACTCCATTCAGGAAGAGATGGATCTGTAGGAAATAGATCTCTACTATAAGAATCCCCATCCTATTATGGTAAATCAGAACAACCTTCTTAGAAGCCCCTCGGGGACAAGTGGGCTTACATACAACAACAGTAAACATAGAACAAAGAATGCCAGCAGTTCCCACCATAATCCTGGCTCAAAGAGGACAGCATTGATAGAACCATGGGCAAACACACAAATGATGCCCCTGTGCTAAACCAGCTAGAGCTTTTTCTCTTGATACTAGGGGAACACTCAAAAAGGGTATGGTAGCCGTATAAAGAAGTGCTATGGAACTCTCCTCTGACAAGGACCTTGTATTGTCAATGATTGAGGCTTCCCTAGCAGGCTCTGCCCCCAGAGCCAGACTCCAGTCTTGAAGAACCATGATTGGTTTTGAAACATGTTACCTATGAATAAGAATGAGGAATCTTCTTCAGCTACACAAAAATCTCTTAAAATTATATGGATTTCAGCTAGGAGATCCACAAATTTCTTGACATCAACTGGATTTGAATCATGATTTAAAAGAACTGATCCTGGCATTAACCTCCTACCCTATATTTTCAGCAAGTTAGTCGTGTTCTAGGAGCTGAGGCTAGGGTCCTGGCAGCAAATTTTGAGACCTATTTGGTCAGATACCTGTAGAAAGCCCAGAAGTATAAAAATGGATCCAATCATGGAGAAATTATAGTCTGATTAAGGGGGAAAACACAAGAAAAAAAAATCAAGTAGTAGTATTATATATATATTATATATTCTAAGTGCCAAGGGAACATGACAAATGGAAAAAGAGAGAATCTGTATAAGAAACCAGTCTCAGAAGATCAGAAGATTTGTGTGTAAAGTATAAAATAAAGCAATGTGATGACATGTTTTCGCAGTTTAAAGCTTTACATATTAATTTTGTGCTAAACTAACTTCTGCCTATAATATAGGCCTATAAATAAATGAAAAGAACTCTACCCCAGCAAATAGAAGAGCAATTGAAATATTCATGGTAAAATAAGAAAACCTTGAGAAAATGATCCTTAAAGATAAAACAGCTACAGTGGATAGTGAAGAAAAATTCCTTTAAAATCTTTAAACTTCAAAAAAATCCCAAATCTAATGTTTCCTTTTATGTTTTCTATATTTAAGAAATCACTGATTAAAAGCTCCATATATGAATTATTTATCATACATGCAAAGCTACATACATACCCACCAATACAGCTTACTTTATAGGCAGGAGTGTATCAGTAAATAATAAGGAGAGACAAAGCCTATAAATACAATGACAAAGCCTAAATACATTGAAATAGGTGCAGGACCACTTCCTGTTACTAGGGAGAGGAAAAAGGCAATGTGAAGTCATTCAAGCAGAATAATAAGTAAACCAAAGCCAGATCAAAGGAATACAGAAGAAAGGCTGAAACGTGAAGCTGAAATATTTATTTCCTTCAAAACATCATCCATGCCTTGTCCCTGGGCAGTTCAATATTTCAAAGTAGCTGGAGAATATTCTCACTTACATTCATCACTATGCACAAGTAGATCAAATTTTAAGTAGGCAAATTTTCTCTTTATTTACCAAACATAAATGCAATATTTATCATTGAGAGAAGTTTTTCTGCTTATCAGAAATGATTTTTAAATTATGTGAAATAAGACGCCTGGGTGGCTCAGTCGTTAAGCGTCTGCCTTCAGCTCAGGTCATGATCCCAGGGTCCTGGGATGGAGTCCCACATCTGGCTCCCTGCTCGGTAGGAAGCCTGCTTCTCCCTCTCCCACTCCCCTTGCTTGTGTTCCTACTCTCGCTATCTCTCTGTCAAATAGATAAATAAAATCTTTATAAATACATAAATAAATAAATTATGTGAAATAATTTTAAAGTCCTAATAGACACCTTTCAGTACTTCCAGTGGATGAAGCTGCTACAAATTATAACATTCATGGTGTAACCATAATTTTTAATGCCTTCACAAATGATGAAATAGAGTAAACATTTACTGAGTGTTTATTATGCTCATTGGTTTAGAGCAGTTCCTGTACTACTTCATTTTTATACCGATAAGAAAATTATCATTTATTTTTTTTTCACCAATGAAATCAAGGAAGTTTAGAAGAGTTTAGTGATTTGCCCAACTATTTACAGAATCAATGGCAGAAGGAGAAATTAAAGCAGCCCATCTGACTTCAAAGTCCAAAGTCATTCTACTACAACTACATCATGCTATTTCTTTAAACCTGTATGTATGTATGTGTATGTGTGTATATATATGTGTATATATATATACATATATATAACTAAATCACCATTTGATGCTAATTGATTAAACTTACAAGTAGGTCCTTACTATTATTTATCCTCACACAACACAAATATTTGCCTATCAACCACTTTCAGAACACTTGAAAGCTAAAATATTTATCAAGTATTTACTTAACACCTATTGTATCTGTGCTTGGTGCTAAAAATACAAAAATAATCAACATCCCTGCATCCAATATAGAAAAGAAGACAAACTCTACACTATTTTCAGTATGATAAAAGCCTCACAATAATATGAACATAATAATATGAGCCAAAAAGGACCAGAGGAATTCATTGTGCCTAGGGTAAAATAGAAAAGCTTCATAAAGGGCATGTCATTTGGTAAGATCATCACAAAGAATGTTAAAGAGGCGTAACATATACATATATATGTTTAACTATATATTAAAATGTAAATGTATATTAAAATACATATTTTTATTTGATTTGTAAAATATCTTTTATTTTCCTCCTTACCATCACACTTTCCATGAAAAGAGCAAATCTCCATCAGAAGATTCTTATTTATTTCAAGGGAAAAATGAACATGGTAGAGGTAAGAGATTTCTAAAGATAAAGTTTTATTTCAGATAAAATATGCAACCACTTCTGCTGATTATAAAAAGCACACACTCCAAGTGCGTAAAAGTGTGTTAGCTGGATTAATGTTAATTTTAAGAAACCAATCTTTATTTAGAAACATATTATCACCCATGTTTCACTGACCATTTCTCCCTACCTCATACTACATTTTTCCAAAGGCTCCGGTAGTTATCTCGTATGTGCTTAGCGATAAGTTCAGTCACTATTAATCTGCTACCCTGTGCTATTCATTAATTCATTTACCATTAATGTGTTAAGCACCCATTATGTGCCAGGCACCCTTGCTAGTGTTCAGAAAACATCAGTGAACTAATCACACCCAGTCCCACACTAAGGGAGCTTTCAGTCTAGCAAAGAAAAAAGGACACTGAATTAATACAAATGAGAACAATGAGGATTCAATTCAAAGACAAAAAAAAGAAATACGGAATATTAAGGGTTTATATTACAGTGTTAAAAACTTTAAATAGGAATCAGGATGAAAGAAAGTGATGTTAAAGTTAACTGAATTTGTATGTCGATTATACTTCAATAGAAAATAATATTTTTTTAATGAAAAAAAGAAGTTAACTGAAGGATGAGGAGGACTGGATAAAAGAAAATGCAGGGTAAGAGTATTCCAGCACAAAGGATAACAAATGGAGAAGCTGCAAGAGAGAAGACTGTGGCTAAATCAGGGAAGAGAACAGGGGCCAAGATCACAAGGCAGGGAACAGAGAGAAAAGAGCCTGTGATAAGGCTGAGAAGTACCCTGTCATACTGAAACCTAGAGACAGAACTTTATAGCTTTGTAGAAAAACTACATTGTGTGAGATGAAGAACATAATGGATGGCATTATAGGCATTACTAAAGAAAAGTCTTCGTGAACTTGAAGACTTAGCAATGGAAACTAACCAAAACAAAGCACAGAAAAACAGAATAATAAAAAAACAAAGCATTGGTGACAACTGTTAGCAACCTAATATTTATGTACTTAGAGTCCTTAAAGGAAAAGAAAGATGGGGACAGAAAAACATTTGAAGAAATTATGGCCAAAAGCTTTCCAAATTTAATTAAAATTATAAATCTACAGATCCAAGAACTCAAAAGAACTCCAGGCATAAGACAAATAAAACTACATGAAGGCACAACATAATCAATTTGTCCCAAAACCAGTGACAAAGAAAAAAAGAATTTTGAAAACAGCCAGTAAAAAGACAAGTCCAAGACAACTCTTGTAGTGATGTCCTGGAGTATGTGAGAGGGGTGGGATTTGGTACACAGGTAGAGAATCTGACCTTAGATCTGAACATGCACATTCACCCATAGGTAACAGAGGGAAGGCAGAGTTACAGGCATATGTTGGGGAAGTAGGAGCTTGTGTTAATAGATGGTCTTATCAAGTTCCCCAGAGGCAGACCTGGTACAGGAAGTTGTGTATGAGTGCTCTATTGAGGCCATTAAGGGATCCAAGGGGATCTGGGTGAAACTGACATTGTCTACTATGCAAATATTATTTTCCAAATTTGCATTTTTTAAAGCAATAAAATGTTATAGTTAAAAAAAAAAAAAAAGACAAGTCCAGAGGAATAAAAGTAAGGATAGCAGCAGATTCCTGGTAGAAGCAACACAAGCAAGAAGACAATGAAGCGACATCTTTAAATTGCTGACAATTAAGTTGGAGCTATGCCATGAAGGCAAGAACAAATCAGTATTAGATAATCTAATAATACATTTAATAATGACTAGATTACCTAATCCCAAAATGATCAATAAAACTGATAATCCTCTAGCCAGACTGATTGGGAAAGAGAGACAATACAAATTAACAACATTACAAATGAGAGAGGTTCTGCACTATAGATTCTACACATATTAAAAGGACAAAAAGGCGTATTATGAAATAAAGAGAAAACAGAAGTTTAACCCATACTTTCCAGCACATACAAAATTAACTTAAAAAAAATGGATCACAATCCTCAATGTAAAACCTGGTACTATAAACTTCCAGAAGAAAACCTTTGTGATCTGGGATTAGGAAAAGATTTCTTAGATGTGACCCTAAAGGCACCACCTGTGAAAGAACAAATAAATACACTGGACTTCATCAAAATTAAAAACACCACTTCCGGAGCACGGGGTGTTATGCACAAACAATGAACATTGGAACACTACATCAAAAACTAATGATGTAATGTTTGGTGATTAACATAACAATAAATTTTTTTTAAAAAAACCACTTCCTTGAAATAAACCATTAAAAGAATGGCAAGGAAAGCCACACACTGGGAGAAAAACATTGGCAAATCATGTATCTGTTAAAGGACTTGTATCCAATATATACAAAGAATTTTCAAGACTCAATAATAAGAAACAACCAATCCAGTTAAAAAAAGAGGCTAAAGATTTGAACAGATAGTTGCCAAAGTAGATATACTTATGGCAAAAAAAGGACATGAAGAGTTTTTCAACATTAGTCACTAGGGAAATACAAATTAAAACCACAGTGAAGTACTTGGACAAGCCTGTTGGAATTGTGAAAACAACAACACTGACCATATCAAGTATTGGCAAGGACGGGGAGGAAACAGAACTCTCACACGCTGGAGGGAGATGTAAAATAGTACAAAAGTACAAAGTACAAAGTACTGATTGGACAGTAGTTTGGCAGCTTTTTAAAGAGTTGAACATACACCTCCCATATGATCCAGACATTGACTTTCAGGTTTTTATTCAAGAGAACAAAAAGAAAATGTCCACACAAAGACTAATGTTTATAGAAGCTTTATCTATAATAGCCCCAAATTGAAAACAGCCCAAGTGTCCATCAACAGATATATGGGTCAACAAATTATGGTACATCCATAGAATGGAATAATACTCAAAATTAAAAAGGACTGAACTACTGATATTCAGTAAAACATGGATGAATCTCAAGATCATTATGCCAAGGGAAAGAAGGGAGACCAAAAAGTACATAATTGTATATGCTTCCATTTATTTAAAATTCTAGAAAGTATGGTGACAGAAAGGAGATTAGTGCCTGCCTGCATAAGAAGTCAGAGAAAGGTGGGCAGGAAAGATTTCGTAAGAGCAGAAGGAATCTTTTTGGAATAACCATATGCTCACATAGACATATGTTTTGTGTTGGTCGTTTCACAAGTGTATAGGTATGTCAGAATGTGAAACTGTATACTTTATGTGAAATGTACTGTATTTCAACTATAACTCAATAAAGCTATTAAAATAGCCCTGAAATATATTAAAATATGTTTATTCTCACTTATTATAAGAGAACTGCAAGTTTAAACTACACTGAGATACTATTTATCCCATATCATCTATCAGACAAAAAATTTAAAAATATAACATATTCTGTTTGGGAGGCTGTGTGTCAAAAATCATTCTAATATGTAGCCAGTAGAAATTCAATATATATATATTTAATATATATTTATATAAATATATAAATTTGACAATATAAAACAAAACTACATATGTTTATCTTTTGACCAGACAATACAAAAATACATGTCTACTAGGTTATTGGTTACAGCATCAACTGTAATTGCAAATATTGAACCAACCTGTATGCCCATAGGTAGGACAGCTTTTGCATAAATTATGATTCATCTACACATTAGCATACTATGCTGATGTATGAATGACCTCCAGTTTATAACAAATGGAAAAAGCAAAGTATAAGAAAAAAAAAACACTGAAATATACACATATCTGCTCATCTGTGCAAAAACAAATACAGAAAGGATCTGTCAGAGACTAACGAATGAGATCACCCACCTACGGGGGCTAGGACCGGAGAAGACAGGACAGAAGAAGCGGAGGTGGGACTCCACTTCTCTGAATATACCTTTCAGTGCAGGTCTCATTTTTTAAACCATGTTAATGTTCCATTTACTCAAAAAATAAAGAATAAAATCAATGAGGATGGGGGTTGTGATTCTAAAATGAAATGCCAACAGAAAAAAAAAATCTCACAGGACTTGAGCTCCTTCAACGAGAAGGGAATTTCTGCCCGTTTTGGTCCAGCTCTCTCCCACACCTGCTAATGAGGGGGTGCTTTGGGAGAAACAATCATGAAGGCACTGTCCAGCCCCCTCCTCTCTCCGGGAACATCCCCTGCGGTACACAGGCTCTTGCTGGCCACTCAGGCTGTGACCAGACGAGTACATTAATTCTACGAGGGAGGATTCCCAAGCCGCATGTTGGCCACACACCTAAACCACAGCCCCATCTACCTGATTCTTCTATTTTTTCAAATTAATTCTAAATTTGAGAGGGAAAGGAGGTATTATTTACTGGCTTCTAATCTCTTCCAAATAAAAAATGTTACAAATTTTTCAGGTTTTTTTTACAAGTTTACATTAAGAATTTATTCCTACTGAATAGACTCTAGCTGTTCCCAATAAAACAGCATCATAATTTTATTTTCATAAATAATCTTCCTTAAAATTCCTAAGGAAATCTATAGAAGCATGCCATTCCTAGTTCAGGCTTTGTTAGTAAGAATTTGTGATAGTTCTGACAGACGGGACATGTAAGTTCACTTTTATTTGTTCTAAAATAAATCTCTTTTATTAATTACTCCAGAATTTAAGCTTTTTTAAAAAAAGATTTACTTATTTATTTCAGAGAGAGAGAGAGAAAATGAGCAGGAGGGCAGAGGGAGAGGGAGGAGACTCTCAAGTGAACTACATGCTTAGCATAGAGCCTGATGCAGGCTTGATCTCATGACCCTGACCCCAAGATCATGACCTGAGCCAAAACCAAGACTCAGATGCTTAACCAACTGGGCCACTCAGGGGCCCCCAAAATTTAAGCTTTTAATGTAGCAAGGAAAACCATATCTATATGTGAAAAAAAAAAAAAAAAACAGAAATAAAGCCTGAAAAAAACCCTCAAATCTCTGTGAGACTTCTACAGAATAAAGCAACAAATTAAAAACAATCTCAAACTTTATTGAAATAAATGTTCTTATCCAGTTAGCTAAATAAATGTCTTTTTAAAATAAATACAGTTTGTAATAACATTATATAGGCCACATTGAATCTGTTTTTAAAAATAAACATAACTGGGGCCCCTGGGTGGCTCAGTCGTTAAGCATCTGCCTTCGGCTCAGGTCATAATCCCAGAGTCCTGGGATCGAGCCCCACATCGGGCTCCCTGCTCGGCGGGAGGCCTGCTTCTCCCTCTCCCACTCCCCCTGCTTGTGTTCCCTCTCTCGCTGTGTCTCTCTCTGTCAAATAAATAAATAAAATCTTTAAAAAAAATAAAAATAAATAAAATAAACATAACTATTTAAATAAATTTTTAATATACCTTCCAATTCACACTACCTAAGTAAAACGGCTGTTAACTGTAAAGATGGGAGATGTTGGTGAAGAGTCCCTCTTGAGATAGAGCTGGAATAGACAAAGCTTTTGGACACATGGGCTGCACTTCCCTATAGCTTCTTGGCCTCTGTGTGTGTGTGCTCCATTTTCTTCTTGGCCTCAACATCACTACTCAGAATTTCAGCTTGCACCACATCTTAGTGACTTTCCGTGTTTCCAGCTTCTGCACTGATTCAGTCTCTAAGTTTTCTAGTTCCAAATTCCCAAGATCAGGAAGGAGGGGCCGTGCACTAAAGCACAATGGTTAGGACTAGGGGCTCTAGAGTCAAATACAATTTCAAATCCTCCCACCTCCACTTACTAGCTGTGTCACCTTAAGCTCTTTATATCTCCAAGTAAAATGAGTTTGCTGCCTTCAGATCAGGTGTCCACTCTAGACCCAATGTAGCCGGCAGAGAAGAAGAGTGGTCCTACACAAAGAATATTCTGGTGGGTAGCTATCAGAAGCTGTGTGCCGGGCATATTCTCCCATTTGGGACTTCAGTGAAGAATAAGCAATAACATATACCTAGTATATGTTGCCATCACTAGGATTAAGTCATTTAAAAAGCATAAAAGGAGATCTGAGTGACACAAAAGGTACAAGTCTGAATTCTATCAGAAAAAGAGCACTGAGGAGTCAGAAGGCCTAGAATTAAGTCCCAGCTCAGTCACGTATGAACTGCACAACCCTGGTTAAATCGCTTAATCTCTTTGAACCTCAGTTTCTCCCTTTAAAATGCAGATGATCACAAACAACCACATATAAGATTTTTGAGGATGAACTAAGAGGATATATACCGCAATCATTTTAACTATAATGCATTAAATAAAGTATTGCTATATTTTATTAGTTTATCAACTCTGTACCAGTATTAAACTTATTTCACATTTCATTGCTAAAGTGAATTTTGACTGTAGTAAAGCTCAAGAAGCTAAATATATAAACTGCTTAAAACAATGAGTTTTGCAAACTTAATTCCTGAAGAAAGAATCCAATAAACCTAAAAGCCTCATGTTACAAATTAAATCTACTGTGTGAAACAGTGTCACAAATGTCTCCGTCAACAAGAGGCCTCTTGACCTTCATATCACACTGACACTGATTTCAAGCAGTGTGCTCTCACAGAAGAAATGCAGAATTGTGGAAAGACACATCTACAAAGAAGTACTTAACAGAATGGAAACTTCCTTTTCCAATCTGAAACAAGGTCACCACATAGTTCTGTCCTCTCTTCAAGCCTTCCATCATGCTTCTTAGAAGGGAGGTTATGTCAGCATGCTCACTGGGGCTAAGGAATGCTTACAATAAATGGGAAACTTTGACTACTCTCCATCTAAAATGGTTTCAGATGCTCAAGCAGAGTGCAGAAAAGAGAACAGATGGGTCCCCCCCCCACCACCACCACCATTGATACTTAAGAGTGCTATTTTTAAGAAGAAAATTATGTTCAGAGTTTGTGGGCACTTTCCAAAGTGTAGGGATAACTTTTCTCAAGATGACACAAATGTCTGCATCAATACAAAACTGAATACTTTTTAAATCACCTAATAAAAACGAATATAAATTTTTGATGGTGACTACTAGTAATTTATCCATAATTTTCAACTTTAAATATCATGGTACCACTTGCAAGAAAAACAAGCGATTCTATTCCCACTAATTACTTAGAAAATTATTAAACTGAAGCTTTAAATATATTATAAATATATGTTCACATCGTAGTCACAAACTGTAGAAGAACGACAACAGTTTATGGGTGTGATAAACTTTCATGATGAATTGGAACTTTCTCTACCAAACAAGGTGACTCTCCCCAGTAATAATTTCAAACACTGCTACCATTCAAAACCACGATTAGTTATAATGGAGCAAGCTAAGGAACAATTAACTTCCCAAGTAAAGAACTTGAAATGTTTCTCATTATAATCACATAGCACCCCTTTAAAAAGCAAAAGCAAAATCAAAGAATCAGACATCAAAAGACCATTAGGTCTTTCAATATAGACCATTTCCAGACCTACTTTACTCCACATCAAACCTCGTTCAGGGTGTTTTCATTGTTCACTAAGAATAGAGATATATGGTTCAAATTACTGAAAGTTTCTTCAAAGTTCCTTAACATTTGTATATTCCACACCTAAAATGAATAAATGTTCTATCAAGTAATAAAAAACTAGAAGATCCAAATTTTAACAAAGTCCCCAATTTTTAAATTCCTTGTTAAATTTCATGACCTCAAACTTGAGGGACTATGAGGAAGGAATAAAGGAAACAGGAAATAAAAAAAAATGTTTTTCTTAAGGATGGAAATGTTTGACCTTCGCTTATTTATTGTTTATTATAGTCTGACAAAAATCTTCCAGAAAACCAGGTCTGTTTGCTTTACTCCTAACATAATGCTTAGACGTCAACACGTTACCACATTCATGTCTTGAAACATTTTATTCCTTCTGGAAAGGAAATTCTCTCTTCTCCACCAGCTCGTTTGCTGTTCTTCAAAACGTAGTTTTATTGCAGAGAGATATTCAGGAAAGTTAAGTCTTCTTCCAGTGTCAGTTTCATCATCTACCACACTGCTACCAATTCTCCAACCACTTGCCATTCCCTACAGGAGAAAGTACATCCTTCTGCCCCCAGCTTTGGGGGGATTTGGGGTCCTTCTCAGTCTGGACCACCAGTCTCCTGTATTCCTGATCTGAGTGGGTTCCTTTTCTCCAGTTCCTTCACATGCCCTCTTGCACTCTCCGTCCCTCCACGCTGGGTTCATACTCTTTCAACCTCTTGGATGACTTTTACCATGTATAAGAATAAATGTATCACGTATGTAAGCCACCGTGTGCAGAGTATGCCTTGGGGATACCATCACAAAGAGATCTATTATTAAAATTAACACCAGGTTGAGAGTTAGCTTATATGAATTTATTACTGATAAGACTTATTTTCTGAGTCTCCATGAAGAATTAACTGTGAGAAGTTATTATCATTATGTTTTCCAGTATTTTAGATGTGCTATTTAATTTTGCTTTCTTCCTTTACACTTTTAACAAACAGGCTTAAGTCCAATGTGAAATTAATTGAGCTTAAAGAAACATTGCTTTCAACATGGGCGATGATCTCTAGCTTGTCTCAATTATGCTTTGTTTGTAAGACTTGATTTCTTATCACTAGCACTGGCACTATTTTTCTGATTTGCAAAAATACAATAAAATATTAAAATGACCATATAAATGAGCTGCTATAGCAAAGGGAAACAACACTCACATACTGCCCAGTGGCCAAGAGGTGTAAAAACCTAACAATTCTATTGTGACTCTCTTGGCATAAAGGTGGTGATGTTCTTTTTTTTTTTTTTTTTAAGATTTTATTTATTTATTTATTTGAGAGAGAGAGAGAGAGGCAGACGCTTAACGACTGAGCCACCCAGGCGCCCCAAAGGTGGTGATGTTCTTAATTTACTATTTTTTATGACGATGATTATACATGGATGGATATGGAGGGTAAAAATCTGTCAGAGTACTTTGAGCACTGATGAGCAGCAGAAAATTTTGTTTGCAAGGCTAACAAAGGAGATACAGGCAAAAATATCCCAAAGTAGGGAAGGGCAACCCACGCAACTTACCTGCTCACTCTAATTTGATATAAATACAACTTAAGAACACCAAGGTCTCCTTGTTATAATTCTATGGTTATCAGACAGTACTTTAATCAGTGGTTTGGATTCTGGAATAGACTAGTCCACTAGAAAAGAATATTCTTACCAAATGCTTGGAAGCCCTTTACATAATTCTCAGTGGGAATTCTCTTTTTGTGGGCTATAGCAGCAGCTGAAACTAGGTTGACAAGGAAATATGTGTGCCACCTGCCAGAGTATCATTTTGAAGACCCAATAACAAAAGCCAAGTACAAAAACAAATAGCATTCCCAGCAACTCCACTCCTAAGTATACACCCAAAGAACTGAACAAATACTTGTGGAATGAATGTTCATAGCAGCACTATTTACAACAGCCTAAAGATAGAAATCCAAATGTCCATCAACAGTTGAATGCATAAAAAAAAGTATGGTGTATACACACAATGAAATATTATCCAGCCATGAAAAGGAATGAAGTAATGATACACGCTACAACATGGAAGAACCTGGAAAATAAGTGAAAGAAGCCAGACACAAAGGTCACACATTGTAGGATTCTATTCATATGAAATATTCAGAATAGGTAAATCCCCAGAGACAGAAAGCAGATTGGTGGTTGTGAGCATCTGGGAAGGGGTGGAGATTGGGGACTAAGTTGTTTAATGAGTACAGAGCTTTATTTGGGGGTGATGTAAATGTTTTGTAACTAGATATAGATGCTGGTTGCACAACATTGTGAATGTACTAAAAGTCACTCAATTGGTCACTTTAAACAAAACAAAACAACTAAACAAAAAAGCAAAACAACTAAAACCATGGAGTGGAGCCCAAATGAAAATGCCTACAAGGACCAGGTAACAAAAATGAGAAGAATGAGCCCAAAACAACATTCTCTGAATAGAGTTATAGTGCCGCTTTGGGGTTTTTGGTTAGTGTTGTTTAATTTTTCCATCTAGTTTTCTCTCTTCTTTTTTAATAACTGTCCATTAGAGACATGTCTAATTTACTAACTTCTTTTCAAAGTGGTTTTGGTGATACTCTGCATCGTGTTTCCAATTTCACGGATTTTTGTTCTTAGCTTTATTTCTTCTATTGTCTTCATATTTTTTTTTAAAGATTTTATTTATTTATTCATGAGAGACAGAGAGAGAGATAGAGAGAAGCAGAGGGAGAGGCAGGTTCCCAAGGAGCAGGGAGCCCGATGCGGGACTCGATCCCAGGACCCTGGGATCATGACCTGAGCCGAAGGCAGATGCTTAACCGTCTGAGCCACCCAGGCGCCCTATTGTCTTCATATTGACTCTGTTGTCTTTACCTAGCTTCTTGAGGTCATTTCAGTCTAGACACCAGATTAGAGATACTTCCTAATATTTGATGAGGAATACTTTTATTAAATATTCGGAAATTTTTATTATGATTTCCTTTTTAACTTTAAGTTATTTAAAAGTACAATTTTAAGTTGACAAGCCTGAGGATTTAAAAAGAAAACTAGCTGCTTATTATAGATTACTAACTTAATCGCACCAAGAACAGAAGAAAAAGTGGTCTCAGTGACAATAATTCTTTGAAAACTGTCATGACTTCCATTATGACTTAATCCAAGCATTATGCAATCAGCTCCAGCCACCTGTCACCATGAGAGAAGTTGGCTTAGTGCTGCCAGATCGTGCATGTTTCCAGAGAAACTAGAAATTCGAATTCATGTGAAATCTCCTAATTTTATAATGTTGGCAACTGATTCAAATTTTTCAAACTATTTTTCAGGCCAAACTGAACACATGTGCAGAATGACTCAATCTGCAGCCCAAGAAAGCAGGAACTTGGGCAGGAGAACATCAAAACAGACAAGAAGCAAGCAGAGAGATGGCAAAGATAAGAGCAGTGTGAAGGAGAAACGATGAAGGGAAAGGAATGGCTTCTGTGACATCCTGGAATTCTGTAGGAAATGAATTTAAAAGTGGAGTTTAAAAAGTGGAAAATAAATATTAATATCCAAATATATAGTAATAAGTGCTATAAAGAAAATTAAGGAAGTAAATGAGACTAAGATATATATGCGTTAAGTCACTGCCATAAGAACAGTATGGAAGAATGGTTTCTAAAGCGATGGGCTTGGATTGGATCATCTGTGGAGAGGATCCAGAGGGAACAGAGCATGGAATGACCATGCAATCAAGACTGGGTGGAAGGAAGAAAATCAGGAGGCTGTGTGTCCCACAAACTGAAGAAGAGAATGTTGTAGGGAAGGGAGACTAAACAAAATCCAGATCGAAGGTCACTGTGACCTTAGGAGAAGTTTTGGTAACATGATGAAAGAAGATAGATGGGACTGGGCTGAAGAAAGGAAGTGGAAGATGAGAACACAGAGGAAATTCGCAAAATAACTGCAGAAACCTGCCTATGAAAGCAGATAGGGGAAAAGATCACAGATAGAGGCGTTGAGGGTGAGAAAGGGTGTTTTAAGGTGAATACCTACTCTTGTCTAATGTTAAAAGGACCAAAGCAGTTGAGAGATAATAAAGTGGTCTTAAATTATTGTGCACAATGGAGAAATGGGCAATAATTGGGAAAGGAACCAGAGAGTGCATGGGAGGATGGGTGTGAAGGATGATCTTATAAGTTCACAGAACACAGGAAAGTAAGGGTCTAAAGCAAAGACATTAAGGAAAGTAGAAATGAACCAGAGAAAAATGAGGTAGAAAGACACCCTCTTCCTCCCTCAGGTAAAAGATTCTGTGTCTAAACAAATAAAAAAAATGTGGTAGCTGAGACTCTTCCATGTAACAGAAAACATCAGAGAATATCCACAGATGTTTTATATACATTCGTTCAGAGCCAGGAAGTCCCAGAAAACATCTGGATTGAGAGCAAAGAATGAATGATGGTATACCATATGCAGGGAGCTGTAATTTCCACAACTAAAGTAATATAGATGGAAACAAAAATAGGAAGAAACTCAAGCTCAATATGTACTCAGAACTATAGGGCTTGCATTCGTTCAGAAGAACAGAGACTCCCCACACAGGTTATGAAAAAGTATCCCATCAGTAAGGCAGAATTTCTAAAGGTAATACTTTCCTCAAACTTCGACCTTCACTGGCAGCTGACAAAGAGTATTTCTTTTTTTTTTTTTAAGATTTTATTTATTTATTTGAGAGAGAGAGAATGAGAGAGAGCACATGAGAGGGGGGAGGGTCAGAGGGAGAAGCAGACTCCCTGCCGAGCAGGGAGCCCGATGCGGGACTCGATCCCGGGACTCCAGGATCATGACCTGAGCCAAAGGCAGTCGCTTAACCAACTGAGCCACCCAGGCGCCCGACAAAGAGTATTTCTGCTAATTGTAGCTCTCCAACAGAATAGGAACATTATACATGGAGTAGAGACAGGACAATCCATCCCCAAAGTACATGGTATACTAATGTCAGTTGGTATCTGCAAAAATGCACACACAGCAGAAGTTCAGTAAGTGTTTGTGAAATAAATAAAACAAGACTGGACATAATTTACCTTGTTCAAGATTAAGTAACAAGGTATGACAATACCAACGGGAGTCTGAAAGCTACTGCCAAACCTGGGAATAGAAACATTTCAAATACACAGAAGAGTCACTTGTCAAAATGGTCTCCTATAATATCCAGAAGAAAGTATCAGGAACACTGTGAGGAGTCTGAATGACAGAAGACAGTCCCTATGAAATAGGGGGTTAAGTCTTAAGAAAGATCTAAGATAAAAAGAACACAATTAAGATTTAAAGATGGGAAGTGATTAGGATAAAGAAGGGATAAAAAAGAAAAATTTAGAGCAGAATAAAAACTCATCATGGAAGTGGAAAAGAGGAGAAATGCAGGTGCAGAATGTCAAATCAGCCACGTTATAAACCATCTTAAACATACATTCAGAGGACAAAAACACAGATAAAAACATAAGAAAATTAGAAATATGAAAGAAAAAAGATACAGAAATGGACATAGAAGGAGAATGCTAAATGTATATTTATAAATGTTTATATATATCGCTAAATATATTAGCGTAAATAATATATATTATAGCTAGTATATTTAACATATATATTATATAAGGAGGATACTAAATATATATATTTATATAAGTTTATATGTGCTAAATATATATTGTATGCTAAATATATATTTATATTTATTATATATATTACGTGTGTGTGTGTGTGTGTGTATATATATACATATATATATATAAAATAACTCAATAAAGATGTTGAATTAAACATTCTGGAGACAGATCTGGGCCAGAGATAAAGATGTGAGATTTACTAAGTATATGGTACTTGAAGCTAGGGGGCTTGATGGGATCACTTAAGAAATGGGTGTAAATAGAGAAGAAAAGATGGTCAAGAATTAAACTTGAAGAACTCTAAAACACAGTATCCTGATAGAAAAGGAGGATTCAGTTTAAAGGAGATTGAAAAGAAGCATCCATCAGTTAGGCAGAAAACCATCAGATACTTCTGGTACCATGGAAGCACAGAGAACAAAGTTTCAGGAAAAAGAAGAAAAAGAAGTCCAAATTAGAGGGCGTCAACCCAGATGACATCACAGGAGGCCCCTCGTCCCACAGACACACAGAATGTACAGCTGCATGTAGAGTAATTAACTCTGAAAGAAATCCAGAAACTAGCTGAGTAACTCCTATGTTTGCCTGGCTCTGATAGAGAACGGGGCCTGCGTTTATGAGTCTCACAGGGCTATGGCAAACAAAGAAGTAGTTCTTAATGTCTGCAGGAATAATTCATGAGTATACAATAGAGATGCATCAAATTGGGTAGGAAAGGCTGAAACACACACCCACTCTTGCCATAAACACCACCCCCAGCACAGTGTTGTGTAATAGGGAAGAAACTCCCAACTCTCAGCTTCTCCCTGAAGAGCTGAGTTTGGACCCTACAAATACACAAAAGATAAAGAGACAGGAAAAAAGGCATACTGCTATAGAAAAGCATCAAATCACAAAAAAAGAGTGCAAGAGAGGAACAAAGGAGCAAAGGAATTATGAAACAACCAGAAAACAATTAACAAAATGGCAACAGTAAGTCCACAAACTATCAATGATTATTTTAAATGTAAATGGATTAAATACTTCAATGGGATGGGATGGGATGGCTAAGTGGATAAAACAAGACCCAACTACGTGATGCCTACAAAACATTCACTTCAGCTTTAGGACACATATAGACTAAAAGTGAAGGGATGAAAAAAGATATTCCATGCAAGTAGAAACCAAAAGAGAGCAGAGGTAGATGTATACACCTATCACGCAAAACAGACTTTAAGCCAAAGACTGTAACAAGAGACAAAGAAGGTCATTATATAATGGTAAAAGGGTCAGTTCATCAAGAGGATATAACATTAGTAAATATTTATGCACCCAATACGGGGAAGAAAGAAATATATGACGCAAATATTAACAAATTGTAAGGGGGAAATTGATGTGTACAGTAATAGTAAGGATATCAATAACCCATTTTCAACAATGGATAGATCATGCACAGAGAAAAACAACAAGGAAACACTGGACTTCAGCTACACATTAGAGCAAATGGACCTACAGACATTTACAGACTATTCCATCCAACAGCAGCAGAGCACACACTCTTCTCAAGTACACATGAAACATTCTCCAGGATAGATGAAATGTTAAGCCACAAAACAAGTCTTAATAAATTTAAGATTAAAATCATATGAAGCATTCTTCCAACCACAACAGGATGAAACTAGAAATCAATTACAAGAAGAAAGCTGGAAAATTCACACATACGTGGAGATTAAACAACATGCTACTGAATAATCAATGGATCAAAGAAGAAATCAAAAGAGAAATTGCAAAACTATCTTGAGACAAATGAAAATGGAAACACAACAACCAAAATTATGGGATACAGCAGCAGCAGGTCTCAGAGGATAGTTGATAGTGATAAACACCTACATTAAGAAAAAAGAAAGCTCTGCCCCCAAAAGCCCTAAATTTACATGAAAATGTGTTCAACATCACTAAACATTAGGGAAACTTGAATCAAAACCACAACGAAATATCACCACAAATCTCTTACAAAGGATATTATCAAAAAGACAAGAGATAGCAGATGTTGGTGAAAGTGTAGAAAAAGGGAATCCCTGTGCACTGCTGGTGGGAATGTTAACTGGTGCAGCCACTATGGAAACCAGTATTGAGGCTCCTCAAGAAGTTAAATTAGAACTACCCTAGGATCCAGCAATCCCACTTCTGGAAATATAACCAAAGGAAACAGAACCATTACCTTGAAGAGGTATCTATATTTTCATGTTCTTTGCAGCATTATTCACAATAGCCGAAGTATGGAAACAACTGAAGTGTCTATCTGTGGATGAATGGATCAAGAAAATGTGGTGTATATATACAATGACATTATTCTCTATTAAAAATGAAGGAAATTCTGGGGCGCCTGGGTGGCTCAGTCATTAAGTGTCTGCCTTCGGCTTGGGTCATGATCCCGGAGTCCTGGGATCGAGGCCCGCATCGGGCTCCCTGCTCAGCGGGAAGCCTGCTTCTCCCTCCCCCACCCCCCCTGCTTGTGTTCCTGCTCCCGCTATCTCTCTGTCAAATAAATAAATAAAATCTAAAAAAAAAAAAAATGAAGGAAATTCTGTCATTTGCAACAACGAGAATGAACCTAGAGGATATTATGCTATGTGAAGTAGGCCAGGCAGAAAAGAACAAATACTGCATGATATCATTTACATATGGAATCTTAAAAAAAAAAAAAAAAAGTTAACTCATAGAAACAGAGGGTAGAAAAGTGATTGCCAGGAGCTAGAGGTGGGGAAAATAGAGGTTGGCAAAGGATACAAACTTTCAGCTGTAAGATGAATATGGTGTTAGGATCTAAAGTATAATATGGTAACTACAGTTGATAACACTGTATTTGCTTAAAAAGTGGAACCTAAATTTTTAAAAATCATTTTAAGGGGTGCCTGGATGGTGCAGCTGGTTAAGTGACTGACTCTTGTTTTCAGCTCAGGTTGTGATCTCAGGATTCTGAGATCAAGCCCTGTGTTGGGCTCCACGCTCAGCAACGGAGTCTGCTTGGGATTCTCTCCCTCTCCCTCTGCCCCTCCCACCTGTGCACACACACGCTCTCTTGCTCTCTTTCTCTCAAATAAATAAACAAATCTTTGAAGGAAGGAAGGAAGAAAGGAAGGAAGGAAGGAAGGAAAAAATAATTTTAAGAAGTCATATGATAATTGCAATAAAAATTTTTGGTACATTATAACATCCATCCATGATTTTTAAAAACATAAAGAACTCTTAGAAAATTAGGAATGAACAGGTAATTTCCTTAACCTGATATAAGTGGCCTATCAAAAACCTTCAGCCAGGGGCACCTGGGTGGCTCAGTCAGTTGGTCATCTGCCTTGGGCTCAGGTCATGATCTCCGCGTCCCTGGATCGAGCCTCACAGTCACGATCTCATGATCTTCCTGCTCAGCGGGGCGTCTGCGTCTCCCTCTCCCTCTACCCCTCCCCCTGCTCCTTCTCTCTTTCTCTCGCTCACTCTTTCAAATAAAATCTTAAAAAAAAAACCTTCAACCAAAAATTATACATCATACATGATTAAAGCATTCCCTATATACAAGGATGCCTGTACTCACCATGATACTCAACATTTTATTGGAAATTCTAACCAGTGCAGGAAGGTGAGAGTGGTGATAGAAAAAGCATAAAAATTGAAAAAGAAAGAAAAAAGAAATTATTTACTGATTATTTGCCATTATCCACACAGCAATTCCAAGAACTTTATAGCCAATTTTGAAAATACATTCAGCAAAGTTGCCAGATGCAGTTGTTCAGTAATTTTAAAAAATGTATTTCAAGGGGCACCTGGATGTCTCAGTCATTTAAGCCTCCAACTCTTGATTTCAGCTCAGGTCATGATCTCAGTATCATGAGACTGAGCCCTGTGGCAGGCTATGCACTGAGCGTGGAGCCTGCTTGAGATTCTCTCTCTCTCACTCTCTCTCTCTCAGCTTCACCCCCCCACAACACACATGCTCGCTCTTTCTAAAAAGAAGAAAAAAAAAACTATTTCCATTAGCTGGATCCTAATATAATTTAAAAAAAGACAAAATACAAAATGGTAGCATAAACTATATGTAAGAATAAATTTAACAAAAATATGTAAGATATATGTGGAGAAAATTGTAAACATTTAAAGCCATTAAAATAGAGGCACATGGGTGGCTCAGTCAGTTAGGCCTCTGACTCCTGGTTTTGGTTCAGGTCATGATCTCAGGGTCCTAGGATCGAGCCCTGTGTCGGGCTCCATGCTCAGTGGGGAGTCTCCCTAAGGACTCTCTCTCTCTCTCTCCCCCCTCCCCCTGCCTCTCCTCCCTCCTCCCGCTCATGTGCTCTCTCTCTCAAATAAATAAATAAATCTTAAAAGCTATTAAAATAGACTAATGGAGAAATATACTATTTATGGAAGAAATAAACCAATCTAGTAAAATTTTTAATTCTACTGAATCTATAAAAACAATGCAAATATAATAAAATACCAACAGAATTTTAGTAAAACCTGATTCTGAAATTGAAATAGAAGAGCAAATAAGAATGGCTAAGACAATTTTAGAGATAAAGAGTGTGGGAAAAAGAAAAAAAGAATAGAGTGTGGGAGGGGATATTATCACTGCATGAGAGCTCAAGATTTAATGTTTTCAGAGTAATTAAAATGGCATAACAGTAAGCAGCTATATTTAATGTGATCATAAGCTATTTTGATTTTCTTATTTGTGCTCTTCTGTCATTTTCCAATTTTCTACAGTAAATATATACTAGTTTTATAATAAAAACAAAGCTAAAGAATAGATACTTTAAAAAGTTTTCTCATTGGATAATGTCAGTATCCAGAGTTCACACTCCAAGGACCCTGCGTAGGTTCATTTTAACATAAGCTCTCTATTACAGTGGTAGAAAAAAAGTATTTCTCTCCTGGATTAGCCTAGAACAAAAGTGGCAATGACAAATAATAAATTTTTTAAACAATTCAACTATAATATAATTTACCAATTTCTGGTTACATTTAACCCTACCTTGTTATAATTAATCTAATTACAGTTGCATAAAATCTACAATGTTATCATATGCATCAATCTTCTTGCTCCTCACTCTATACAATATCTAGGTTGTTAGAGAGGTAACATTATAGACAGATATAAAAGTCTGACATATTTTCATTGAATAATACATCATGAATTGTATCTTCTCTTAATTCAGTAATAATAGTAATAAAAAATACACTGACAATTTGCAAACTGAATTCATCTTTAAACTTAAATATTCTTGGTTAAAGCTAACACCACATCTTCCTTATTAAGTATCATAACTTACAGGTTACTTTATATTGTAGTGGAACAGTTTTTACAATTAATCTTCCAAGAAAACTTTCTAAAGGTACAAATTTGTTTTCTAAACAGAAAAAATTTTCTTATCAAGGTAAAGATGTTTTCATTCACTTATTAGGCACAGAAATCTTTAGCTTCTTCCTATATCCCTCCTTAATTCACTTTTTTCCCCATTTTAAAGTATGTATCACTAGTAATTCCTTGAGTTATTTTTTTTTACCAACCTTACAAACAAAATGACCAAGCCACAATCCCTCACTTTGGCAATATATAAAACTGAATTTAGAATTATACGATTCAGCTATACTTTAGAACTCCTGCAGAAGACTGATTGAACCTAGCTCCCCCTCCTACCAAAATTCAAAATTCAAGCTCCTGGGTAAACAGGAAGGTTATCTGCTTTTAATGGAACTTCACCCAGATTTTTACAATAAGCAATGTTCCATTAAAAAACCTAATCAAAATGTAGTCCACTCCCTCTTTGAATAATCACAAGATTATTTAGCATTCCATTTGTCTTCTTTTAAGATTAGTTTCTAGCAAATAAAAGTACAAAAACACCATAATTATAACATTGCAGTTTCATTATCTATACTCTAAGGCATTCCTATTTGAAGATTAATCCCCATTCCTACTAATATTATAAATGTTGATTTATAACAACAAACAATCAAAATATAAATGAAGGAGATTTACAAGAACCTTACAGGAAAGCTTTTCCACTCATGTTTAAAAATATAACTTCTTTAAAAATATAACTTTAGGGGTAAATAATCTGTTTTCCACTGTAATGGGAGATTATAAATACTGTGTATATTAAGCAAGAAAAGATTGTGTTTTCTAAAATGTGTTGGAAAAATAACACCCCAAAAATATTTCATAAATTTTCTCATTTTAAACAAAACTATAAGGTCGGCAAAAGAAGAAGTGCTACTCATTTTTATATAAATAATTTTATAGAATGACTTTCAATAAACCAAATGGTAAACATTTACTATCACTAACATTGAGAGTTGGCTTCAAAGGAAAAAAATATATATAATTCAAGAACATTCTAAATTACTGTAGAAAACATCAAGAATTTTTTTCTAATAATTGTATGTGCAAATGAAATTGTACTTGAAAAAGCAGTGGTACCTGAAAATATGATTATATATTAAAAAAAAAAACAGTTATTGACAACAGAAATCTTCACTGGAGGCCGGAATATTTAAAAAATCAATAATATAAAATAAGTCCTTAAGAAATTGTCATATTTTTTCCTTACTCGTAATACTCGCTCAATTAGCTTATCATCACCCATTCACCAACTAGCAGATCCATGAATCAGATCACTTGTGTCTTTGATCCTCCAAAACAAACAAAGTTGATTTATATAATGACAGTGTTCTCAGAATAAGAGGTTCAAAACTGCACTAGAGTGTAGTAAAAGTGAGAGAAGGCCTCCAATAATGTCTTCCCTTTGGTTCCCAACTAACCTGAATCCCCACTAAATTCACTTGGTTCTTTGACAATGCCTATCCTCTCCATATATGTTTGATAACACCTTTATCTTTTGATAAAGCCTATCCTCTCCATATATGTTTCTAGCTTGGCACAATATAAAAATTTGGATGAAGGTATATACCTGACATAAAAGTGCATATGTGTCTACCAAAAGAAACATAATAGGAATGTTCATTGCAGCACTATTAATAACATCCGCAAGCTCAAAACTGACAAGAGAATGGATAAATACACTGTGGTATGTTCACTTTGAAATATTATTCAACAAATGAGAATAAACTACAATGCTGTGTAATAGTATTGTCTCACAAACCTAAAGGTTGAGCAAGAGAAGCTCATTTCTGTCCAACTCCATCCAGAGTATTGGAGGATGAGCTGTGTGACTATGGGGTGGGAAGAGGCTGGGAGAATGGCAGACGGGACTCTCAGGGGGCATTAACAGGACTCAGATCCTATTCACTGCATCACAGACCCCGTCAAGAAGCATGCCCATGAGCCACTGGAAGGCCCTACCCACAGATCCCTCAAAAGGCCCATAGCACCCACAGCACTCTGTGCACCTTACCCACACACACCCCCACCCTGTGGCCAGCTCCTATGCAAGCTTCCAGTGGCAGCAGCCAGAGCAAGTTTTAGCAAATGGCTAGTGAGAATGCATAAAAAGCCAGCCTAAATCTGAGGGCCAGGAAGAGACCACAAACTTGAGTTTTAGTGCCATTTTTGTAAAAACAGCAGTCTGTGGGCACTTGGCCAGATATCTTGCAGGATCAAGAAAAGGCATACAAGCTTAAGAATTCTGCCACAAGAGGGAGGAAGAAGCATGGAGCAGGTGTACTCTAGAAAGTCTGAGAATGCCTCAGAATAACTCGCAGGGCTGAAGGAAGTTATTTCTCTCCTGAAGGCAATTAGTAAAGACCCCTGGCAGGTGACTGCTACATCAAACATGAGGATGGCAATGCAAAATTTCAAGGAACGTGAAAAATCAAGGAAACATGACAGCACCAAAGGATCATAATAATCTAGTAACTGACCCCAAAGACATCGAGATCTGTGATGCACATGATAAAGAATACAAAATATGTATTTTTTAAGCAAACTCAGAAATACAGAAAGACAATTCAGTGCCATCAAGAAAATAGTACATGAACAAAATAAGAAGTTTAACAAAGAGACAGAAATTACTAAAAAAAAGAACCAAATAGAAATTCTGGACTTGAAGAATACAATGAATGAAATGAAGAATGCAATAGAGGGTGGTCATGAAAAAGAACCAACAGCATCCAGAGCAATATGGATCAGGATGAAAAAACCTATAAGACAGAAGACCAGAAGACAGGAACTTTGAAATTACCCAGTCAGAGCAGGAAAAAAAAAAAAACAATGAAAAAGGATGAATAAAGCCTACATGTACTATGAGATACCGTCAAAAGAACCAATTTGTGAATTACTGGAGTTTCAGAAGAAGACAGGGAGAAAAGAGTAGGAAGTTTATTTAAAGAAATAATGGCTGGGATGAGGGGGAAGAGCAAGATGGCAGAGGAGTAGGCAACCTAAATTTCATCTGATCCCAGGAATTCAGCTAGACAGGGATCAAGCCATTCTGAACAACTACGAACTCAACAGGAGATTGAAGAAAAAAATAGTAGCAACTCTCTGAACAGAAAAGCGACCACTTTCTGGAAGGTCTCTTCTGATTTGTTTAGTGTATATTTTTCTGAGGTTGTTGTTACCCTGGTAGCATTTTGTTCTCTCATTCCTCTATTCTCCTCTGGACAAAATGACAAGATGGAAAAAATCACCTCAAAAAAAAGAACAAGAGGCAGTACTGACAGCCAGGGACTTAATCAATACGGACATTAGTAAGATGTCCGAACCAGAGTTCAGAATGATGATTTTAAAGATACTAGCTGGGCTTAAAAAAAGCATGGAAGATATTAGAGAAACCCTTTCTGGAGAAATAAAAGAACTAAAATCTAACCAAGTCGAAATCAAAAAGGCTTTTAATCAGCAATGTCCACACAGCCAAACTGTGGAAAGAGCCAAGATGTCCATCGACAGATGAATGGATAAAGAAGATGTGGTATATATATATACAATGGAATATTCTGCAGCCATCAAAAGGAATGAGATCTTGCCATTTGCAACGACGTGGATGGAACTGGAGGGTGTTCTGCTGAGCGAAATAAGTCAATCAGAGAAAGACATGTATCATATGACCTTAATCATAGGATCTTAATCTCAGGAAACGAACTGAGGATTGCTGGAGTGGGGGGTGGGGTGGGAGGGATGGGGTGGCTGGGTGATAGACACTGGGGAGGGTATGTGCTATGGTGAGCGCAGTGAATTGAGCAAGACTGTTAAATAACAGATCTGTACCTCTGAAACAAATAATGCAATATATGTTAAGAAAAAAAAAAGAAGAAGATAGCAGGAGGGGAAGAATGAAGGGGAAGAAATCGGAGGGGGAGATGAACCATGAGAGATGATGGACTCTGAAAAACAAACTGAGGGCTCTAGAGGGGAGGGGGGTGGGAGGATGGGTAAGCCTGGTGATGGGTATTAAAGAGGGCACGTTCTGCATGGAGCACTGGGTGTTGTATGCAAACAATGAATCATGGAACAGTACATCAAAAATTAATGATGTAATGTATGGTGATTAACATAACAATAAAAAATTTAAAAAAAAACCAAAAAGGCTATTAATGAGGTGCAATAAAAAATGGAGACTCTAACTGTTGGGATAAATGAGGCAGAAGAGAGAATTAGTGATATAGAAGACCAAATGATGGAAAATAAAGAAGCTGAGAAAAAGAGAAACAACTACTGGATCACGAGGGCAGAATTCAAGAGATAAGTGATACCATAAGATGAAACAATTTAGAATAATTGGGATCCCAGAAGAAGAAGAAAGAGAGAGAGGGGCAGAAGGTATATTGGAGCAAATTATAGCAGAGAACTTCCCTAATTTGGGGAAGGAAACAGGCATCAAAATCCAGGAAGCACAGAGAACCCCTCTCAAAATCAATAAAAATAGGTCAACACCCCGACATCTAATAGTAAAACTTATGAGTCTCAGAGACAAAGAGAAAATCCTGAAAGCAGCTCAGGAGAAGAGATATGGAACCTACAATGATAGAAACATTAGATTGGCAACAGACCTATCCACAGAGACCTGGCAGGCCAGAAAGGACTGGCAGGATATATTCAGAGCACTAAACGAGAAAAATATGCAGCCAAGAATACTATATCCAGCTAGGCTGTCATTGAAAATAGAAGGAGAGATAAAAAGCTTCCAGGACAAACAAAAACTAAAGGAATTTGCAAACACGAAACCAGCCCTACAAGAAATCTTGAAAGGGGTCCTCTAAGCAAAGAGAGGGCCTAAAAGCAACATAGACCAGAAAGGAACACAGACAATATACAGTCACAGTCACCTTACAGGCAATACAATGGCACTAAATTCCTATCTTTCAGTAGTTACCCTGAATGTAAATGGGCTAAATGCCCCAATCAAAAGACACAGGCTTTCAGATTGGATTAAAAAACAAGACCCATCGATATGCTATCTGCAAGAGACTCATTTTAGACCCAAAGACACCCCCAGATTGAAAGTGAAGGGGTGGGAAACCATTTACCATGCTAATGGACACCAAAAGAAAGCTGGGGTGGCAATCCTTATATCAGGCAAATTAGGTTTTAAACCAAAGACTGTAATAAGAGATGAGGAAGGACACTACATCCTACTTAAAGGGTCTATCCAACAAGAAGATCTAACAATTATATATATCTATGCCCCTAACATGGGAGCAGCCAATTATATAAGCCAATTAAAAACAAAAGCAAAGAAACACATGACAACAATACAACAATAGTGGGGGACTTTAACACCCCCCTCACTGAAATGGACAGATCATCTAAGCAAAAGATCAACAAGGAAATAAAGACTTTAAATGACACACTGGACCAAATGGACTTCACAGATATATTCAGAACAATCCGTCCCAAAGCAATGGAATACACATTCTTCTCTAGTGCCCATGGAACATTCTCCAGAATCGATCACATCTTAGGTCACAAATCAGGTCTCAACCGGTACCAAAAGATTGGGATCATTCCCTGCCTATTTTCAGACCACAATGCTTTGAAACTAGAACTCAGTCACAAGAGGAAAGTCAGAAAAAACTCAAATACGTGGAGGCAAAAGAGCATCCTACTAAAGAATGAATGGGTCAACCAGGAAATTAAAGAAGAATTAAAAAAATTCATGGAAACCAATGAAAATGAAAACACAACTGTTCAAAATCTTTGGGATGCAGCAAAGGCAGTCCTAAGAGGAAAATACATAGCAATACAAGCCTTTCTCAAGAAACAAGAAAGGTCTCAAATACACAGCTTAACCCTACACCTAAAGGAGCTGGAGAAAGAACAGCAAATAAAGCCTAAAACCAGCAGGAGAAGAGAAATAATAAAGATCAGAGCAGAAATCAACAAAATAGAAACCAAAAGAACAGTAGAGCAGATCAACGAAACTAGGAGCTGGTTCTTTGAAAGAATTAACAAGATTGATAAACCCCTGGCCAGACTTATCAAAAAGAAAAGAGAAATGACCCAAATCAACAAAATCATGAATGAAAGAGGAGAGATCAAATTATAAGAACATATTGTGAGCAACTCTATGCCAGCAAATTAGATAACCTGGAAGAAATAAATGCATCCCTAGAGATGTATCAACTACCAAAACTGAACCAGGAAGAAATAGAAAACCTGAACAGACTTATAACCACTAAGGAAATTGAAGCAGTCATCCAAAATCTCCCAACAAACAAAAGCCCAGGGCCAGATGGCTTCCCAGGGGAATTCTACCAAACATTTCAAGAAGAATTAATACCTATTCTTCTGAAACTGTTCCAAAAAACAGAAATAGAAGGAAAACTTCCAGACTCATTTTATGAGGCCACCATTACCTTGATCCCCAAACCAGACAAAGACCCCATCAAAAAGGAGAATTATAGACCAATATCCTTGATGAACATGGATGCAAAAATTTTCACCAAAATACTAGCCAATAGGATCCAACAGTACATTAAAAGGATTATTCACCACGACCAAGTGGGATGTATCCCTGGGCTGCAAGGTTGGTTCAACATCTGCAAATCAATCAACGTGATACAATACATTAACAAAAGAAAGAACAAGAATCACATGATCCTCTCAATAGATGCAGAAAAAGCATTTGATAAAGTACAGCATCCTTTCTTGATCAAAACTCTTCAGAGTATAGGGATAGAGGGTACATACCTCAGTATCATAAAAACCATCTATGAAAAACCTACAGCAAATATCATTCTCAATGGGAAAAACTGACAGCTTTCCCCCTAAGGTCAGGAATGCGGCAGGGATGTCCACTCTCACCACTGCTATTCAACATAGTATTAGAAGCCCTAGCCACAGCCATCAGACAATAAAAAGAAATCAAAGTCATTTAAATCGGCAAAGAAGAAGTCAAACTCTCACTCTTTGCAGATGATATGATACTTTATGTGGAAAACCCAAAACACTCCACCCCAAAACTGCTAGAACTCATACAGGAATTCAGTAAAGTGGCAGGATATAAAATCAATGCACAGAAGTCAGTGGCATTCCTATACACCAACAACAAGACAGAAGAAAGAGAAATTAAGGAGTCGATCCCATTTACAATTGCACCCAAAACCATAAGATACCTAGGAATAAATCTAACCAAAGAGGCAAAGGATCTGTACTCAGAAAACCATAAAATACTCATGAACGAAATTGAGGAAGACACAAAGAAACGGAAAAATGTTCCATGCTCATGGATTGGAAGAACAAATATTGTGAAGATGTCAATACTACCTAGAGCAATCTACACATTCAATGCAATCCCCATCAAAATACCATCCACTTTTTTCAAAGAAATGGAACAAATAATCCTAAAATTTGTATGGAACCAGAAAAGACCCCGAATAGCCAGAGGAATGTTGAAAAAGAAAAGAAAAGCTGGTGGCATCACAATTCCGGACTTCCAGCTCTGTTACAAAGCTGTCATCATCAAGACAGTATGGTACTGGCACAAAAACAGACACATAGATCAGTGGAACAGAATAGAGAGCCCAGAAATAGACCCTCAACTCTATGGTCAACTAACCTTCGACAAAGCAGGAAAGAATGTGCAATGGAAAAAAGACAGTCTCTTCAACAAATGTGTTGGGAAAATTGGACAGCCACATGCAGAAGAATGAAACTGGACCATTTCCTTACACCACACACAAAAATAGACTCCAAATGGTTGAAAGACCTCAATGTGAGACAGGAGTCCATCAGAATCCTTGAGGAGAACACAGGCAGCAACCTCTTCGACCTCAGCCACAGCAACTTCTTCCTAGAAACATCGCCAAAGGCAAGGGAAGCAAGGGCAAAAATGAACTATTGGGACTTCATCAAGATAAAAAGCTTTTGCACAGCAAAAGAAACAGTCAAGAAAACCAAAAGACAACCGACAGAATGGGAGAAGATATTTGCAAATGACATATCAGATAAAGGGCTAGTATCCAAAATCTATAAAGAACTTAACAAACTCAACACCCAAAGAACAAATGATCCAATCAAGAAATGGGCAGAAGACATGAACAGACATTTTTCCAAAGAAGACATCCAAATGGCCAACAGACACATGAAAAAGTGCTCAATATCACTTGGCATCAGGGAAATCCAAATCAAAACCTCAATGAGATACCACCTCACACCAGTCAGAATGGCTAAAATTAACAAGTCAGGAAAGGACAGATGTTGGCAGGGATGCGGAGAAAGGGGAACCCTCCTACACTGTTGGTGGGAATGCAAGCTGGTGCAGCCACTCTGGAAAACAGTATGGAGGTTCCTCAAAAAGTTGAAAATAGAGCTACCATATGATCCAGCAATTGCACTACTGGGTATTTAGCCCAAAGATACAAATCTAGGGATCCGAAGGGGTACGTGCACCCCAATGTTTACAGCAGCAATGTCCACAATAGCCAAACTGTGGAAAGAGCCAAGATGTCCATCGACAGATGAATGGATAAAGAAGAGGTGGTATATATATACAATGGAATATTATGCAGCCATCAAAAGGAATGAGATCTTGCCATTTGCAATGACTTGGATGGAACTGGAGGGTATTATGCTGTGCAAAATAAGTCAATTAGAGAAAGACATGTATCATATGATCTCACTGATATGAGGAATTCTTAATCTCAGGAAACAAACTGAGGGTTGCTGGAGTGGTGGGGGGGGGAGGGATGTGGTGGCTGGGTGATGGACATTGGGGAGGGTATGTGCTATGGTGAGTGCTGTGAATTGTGTAAGACTGTTGAATCACAGACCTGTACCTCTGAAACAAATAATACATTATACGTTAAAAAAAGAAGAAGAAGGGGCGCCTGGGTGGCTCAGTCGTTAAGCGTCTGCCTTCGGCTCAGGTCATGATCCCAGGGTCCTGGGATTGAGCTCTGCATCAGGCTCCCTGCTCCGCAGGAAGCCTGCTTCTCCCTCTCCCACCCCCCCTGCTTGTGTTCCCTCTCTGGCTGTCTTTCTCTCTGTCAAATAAATAAAACCTTTAAAAAAATTAAATTAAATTAAATTAAATTAAAAAAAGAAGTAGAAGATAGCAGGAAGGGAAAAATGAAGCGGGGGAATAGGAGGCGGAGACGAACCATGAGAGACCATAGACTCTGAGAAACAAACTGAGGGTTCTAGAGGGGAGGGGGGTGGGGGGATGAGTTAGCCTGGTGATGGGTATTAAAGAGGGCACGTACTGAATGGAGCACTGGGTGTTATATGCAAACAATGAATCATGGAACACTACATCAAAAACTAACACAATAAAAAAAAAACTAATGATGTATTGTATGGTGACTAACATAACATAATAAAATAAAATTTAAAAAAGGAAAAAAGAAATAATGGCTGAATTATGGAAAATGGGATGGTGGACCCTCAAAAAATTAAAAACAGAATCACCATATGCTCCAGCAATACTATCTGGGAATACACACAAAGGAAATGAAAACACCAACTCAAAAACACATCTCTACCCCCATGCTCATAGCAGCGTTATTTATAATAGGCCAAGGCACGGAAACAACCTAAGTGTCCATTGACAGATGAATGGATAAAGAAGTTGTGACACGTGTATATACACATACATATATACACAGTGAATATTACTCAGCCATAAAAAGAAGGAAATCCTGTCATTTGCAACAATATGGATTGACCTTGAGGGCATTATGCTAAGTGAAATAAGTCAGACTGAGAAAGACAAATACTGTATGATATCCCCTATATGTGGTATTTAAAAAAGCCCAATTCACAGAAAAAAATAGTAAAATGGTGAACACCAGGGGCTGGGAGGGAAGGGATAAGGGGGAGATGCTTGTTAAAGGGTATAAACTTCCAGTTATTAATTGAATAAGCTCTTGGGATCTAATGTACAGCACGGTGATTATAGTTAACAATACTGTATTATGCCCTTGAAGAGAGCAGATCTTAAGTGTTCTCACCACAGAAGAGAAATGGTAATTTTGTAAGCTGATGGAGGTGTTAGCTAAGGCTATAGTGGTCATCATTACACAATATAGAAGTGTATCAAATCAACACACTGTATGCCTTAAGCTTAATCAATGTGCTACATCAATTATACCTCAATAAAGCTGGCAACAAATTTTAATAATAAAAGTTAAACATCTTTAAATTTGTGTCTCCTGAGATCATGAGGCAGTATTTTCAAACGCCGTCCTTTTTCTTCATGTTTCCATTTACTCAACAATCTATGCTACTCCTACATGGAGTAAAAATATAAAGCAGGGGAGTTTTTGCGTCAGTGTGTCTCTTGGAGTTTATCTGTGAAAGTTCACTCTGACTCTGAATTTTTAAAAAGGTGCTTAGATGAGACTTAAGAGTTCCAGAGAAGCTGCGTTTCCTGGGGGCTGCCTTTATACTCAATCACAGCCTCACCATCTTCAGAGTCTGTGCATTTCACATGGACTGTTACTATTTTCTCATCTTCCTTAGGTTCCTGCTTCCAATTTCTTACTACTCATACATTTGATATTCTCACCCCTGCCAGGATAATCTCCCTAAAGTACAGGTCAGGCATGAGATTCACCTTCCTTGAAATATTAGGATATTTAGGGGTTAGGAAAGGCAGTCTCATACATGCAGTCTTTTGACCCCCACTCAGCCACATAAGAACAAGCCTGGGGCTTGGAACACTTCTCAACAGATAAAGAGCCCACCAAGCCTGTGCTGGGCTTATCACCTTGGGTGGGAGTTTTTATCCCTGTTTCAGGTCAAAGAATGCTCTTTTGCCTTTGCTTGAAGTGTGTGCATCATCTGGCACCTGGCCAACCGCACTGTTAGATCTGTCCTCCAGAGAGAGAGGACAGTCTTTCTACTGTGGGTTAGGAGAGGCAGGCAAAATGCCTTGTGACAGCCATCAGGAGAGAGCCATTGCCCATGGGGGACTGAGCCCACTACTGAAGCTAATCTTGCTCTGTCCCTTCTCTATGTAAGTAAAGCGTTGTTCCAGTCAATGCTTGATTGTGCTGTGTTCTTGATGACTCCAGTACTAAGATGCAGAAGGCAGAAATGCTTGACTTCTATTCCTGGTGGCTGGCATTGTGATGATCTTTGCTACCCTCCATGTAGTTGGAGTCCTCCCCAGGGATCCGTAACCAGTGCATGGTGCTTTACTCTTGGGATTAATAACCAGTGCATGTAATTTGTGTGACATTAGGAATCAAAATATGGGTACTACAATCAGGTTCAAGTTTACAAAATAAGATTCATAAATTAAAAGTGGAAAATCAATCTATATATTATATAGGAATTCCCATAAGAAAACTTAAAGCATGTACTATAATCTCCCATGGTGAATACCTTTTCCTTTCATTAAGAATATCCTAATTAGGGACGCCTGGGTGGTTCAGTCGTTAAGCGTCTGCCTTCCGTCTGCCTTCAGCTCAGGTCGTGGTGCCAGGGTCCTGGGATCAAGCCCCGCATCGAGCTCCCTGCTCCACGGGAAGCCTGCTTCTCCCTCTCCCACTCCCCCTGCTCGTGTTCCCTCTCTCGCTGTGTCTCTCTCTGTCAAATAAATAAATAAAATCTTAAAAAAAAAAAAAAGAATATCCTAATTGTACATTTATTAGAAAGCTGTATTTCCTATTCTATATTCCATAGGCTTCCTAATAGCCTTTCTTAAAATCTTGTAGCAGGGTATCCCTTCATTCTAGGTGACAAAAATTTTCACCTATAAAAAAAAATGTAATGTCAACCATATCACCTATGCTTTTATTATATGAAATACATGAAAGGGTTTTTTTCCAATCAAAACCCAAAATAATTAGACTTCAGATATTTCCAGAGATTATCTGGGTTTATTGCCTGCTCTAGCCCATGCTGGCTAAGAGATTTAGGACAAGTTAAAAGGGTCTCTGAGGAACTGCTGGACACATGTATTTTAGAACATGTAAAATACAGAGAAATTCTTTTTAAGTCCCATATGCTCACCAAGCAGAGGTCACCATTATTAATACTGCACAATTCTTCCTTGTAAAATCTGTATTGGTTTCTTTTGTCTTTTGCTATTAAGCTACGAACATAACATATACTATTCTTGTTGGAAACGATTCAAACTAGATACAAATACAGAGAGGAAAACATGAACATGACTCCTACTCTAGGGCCAAACACGTTAGCATATATATATTTCCAGGCCCCTTTCAGTGCATTTACATGCACATGCATGCACACACATGCATACATGCCACACACAGAATCTACTTTCTAAATTCATCCTTGTATCAAAGTTAATAAAGCATCAGAAAGTTAAATAACCTGGAAGCAACATACTAGGGCTACATTAGCTTAGATCTCCACAAAATGCTGAAGTAAATCTCAATATGAGGACTTCAACTTTTACTGAGAGTCAAAATAAGAAGTGGTCAGTTAGCATTGACCACAAAATAACTGTCAAAGATCTTGTCCCTTATTACTTATACCTTTCAGTCAGAAAAAATCAATTATGATCATTTCCTTCTAAAATCGGGTGCCATGAGGGATCTTTTGGGCTGATGGAAATGTTCTAAAATTGAACTATGGTGATGGTGACAGAACTCTGTAAATTTACTAAAAAGCATTGAACTATATGCTTAAAAACGAGTAAATTTTATGGTGTGATAATTATACCTCAATAAAGCTATTTGTTAAAAAAATAAAATGATACCAGGGAAAGATTACTTCTTCTGAAGAACGTGTTTGCACCCTCTGATAAGGCAATGAGGAACAAAATACTAAGAGCTCATATACATATGTAACAGACACTGTTCTAAATGCTTATATTAACGCGTCCAAGCCTCTCAGCAATTTTAGGAGGAAGATCTTATTACTATCCTCATTTTACAGATGTAAAGACAGCATCACATAGAAGTTAAGCACCATACCCAAGGTCACACAACAGCTAGTAATTTGAGCAGGAATTTGGATCTGTGACAACTGGGTCCAGAGTCCATGCCCTTAACCTACACTAATGCTTCCCAAAACCACGTGAAAGAGTTCAGGCCAGGGCAAATTTAGAATTTAAATATAGAAATAATTTTATTTCTGGTACAATAATATCCCCCATCCTCTACATGTTTATTTTATATTTTAATTTTATGTTAATATTTGTTTATACTATAAGTCATTTCAGTCTGTTTTAAAAATATTTTACTTGTCTTATACTAAGTTCACTCTATGTATTATAAATCCATTATATACTATTATTATAAATACATGAACTATTTACTTGCTGAAATAAACTCTACTAGAAGTTACTATTATTTATTTTTCTTATAATCATCCATAATGATATAATCCTGAAAGCATTGCAAATCCATAGTGCAGTCTAGAATCAGCACTACAAAACTCAGTAGCATCCTAAAGAGATCTAGAAATTCCATGATAAATAATACTCTGTATTTAAATCCCTAAGATTGTTTTTTCTCCAAAAGGAAAAGTTGGGTAGCTTTAGAGACATCCTATTTGACTGGCCTCCAGAAGAAAACAACACTGACTTCCATTCTGCACACATGAACACAAAAATATAACACAGAGAATGAACATGACATAGTCTGAACATCTGAGTTGATGGAAACCAGTCAAGGAAAGGTGACAGCAGTAAAGACACTGAGGAGGTACTCAGGCAACTGAGCTTTGAAAAGACATCATGGGCACAGGAGGTTAAGCAGACTGATTCTGGACTTCCTAGAAATTACCAACCCGAACTCTTGACGTTGTGTCTGAAACACTTCATCTTTTACCCTTCAGTACAAAATATCTACTTTTACAGACAGTGCAGCGATCCCAACAATAGTTTAATGGAAGGCAAAATAACTATTTTATACTAAGTTAATAAAATGAAATGAACAGGGGCGCCTGGGTGGCTCAGTTGGTTAAGCGACTGCCTTCAGCTCAGGTCATGATCCTGGAGTCCCGGGATCGAGTCCCGCATCGGGCTCCCTGCTCGGCGGGGAGCCTGCTTCTGCCTCTGACCCTCCTCCCTCTCATGCTCTCTATCTCAAATAAATAAATAAAATCTTTAAAAAAAAAATGAAATGAACAATATCTGATGTTATCGACGAAAGCAGGAAAAACACATCTAACTTCCAGAGCATCACACTGTGGTCTGTGTGGACAGTGCCCTCTGTATTGTGGGCACTAATACGTAGTTACCACACTATTAAACTGACAAATAGTGTATCATGCAACACAAAGCCTGCACACCCATGCACAGAAGCCACAGCCAAGCCCTTGCCTACTCTGTCCTGCACGGTGTGCTCAGTACCAACAAAAATCCTAGAAGAAAATAAATGTTGGGAGGAATTCACAAACTAATTTGATTAAAATCACATATAAGGCACTGAATGTATACACAAAGCAAGTGATGCCCTAAAGAGTTTTGCATTCTTCATAGAAAGTACACGGTGTGTCCAGAGATTTTAAAATCCATACCTCAAATTCTGTATGAAATGTCAAACCCAGAACGTACAACTTCCTACGTATGTCAGTTCTCACATCACATACCCTAATAAATACTAGCACACATGCTTAATACAAAAGAACCAACTTGTGATATTTAAGTAACACAAATTTCTTGTGAATAATGTCTGTTTCAAAAATAGGTAGAGCTGCAGAATGGCATAAAAGAAGAGCTTAACAAATGGAAAGGCATCTCATGTTCTTGCATAAAAAGACTTAACACTAAAAGATGTCAATTCTTCCTTTGTTGAACTATACATGTTCAATAACATTAACCAAAAGACTAATGTTTTTTTTTAACTAGACAGCTAATTGTAAAGCTCAAGTGGAAAAATTTTATAAAAAGAAAAAAAAGATTTTTAAAAAGACCACTGTGGCAGCATAAGAGGTCCTACTAGAGATTAAATATTATTTTTAAACTGCCATAATTAAGAGTCTGAGACTGGTGCGAGCATATCCAGATCTCTAGAGTGGAACAGAAAGTCTAGAAACACGTCCAGTGACGGCCCTGTAGCAGAACTCAAAAGAGGGAAAGGCGAGATTACTAAAATAAATGATCTTGAAGTAGTTGAGAAACCATCTGACAACACAAACAACGGATCCATACCTCACAACCTACACTGGATACATTCCAAATGGATCACAGATTTAAATGTTAAAATCAAACCATATATGCACTAGAAGACAAATGGAAGAATTTTCATCATGTGTTCATCACTAGAGAACTGGTCAAATAAATTATATCAAATACATAAATTAGAATGAGGAAGCTCTTTATGTCCTTATATGAAACAATCTCCAGTTCATACTTATAAGTAAAAACAAAAAAAAGAAAGACCAGGATAAATGTAAAGTATAAGGGGAAAAGATAGGGAAGAAATGTTTATACTTGCCTATGAAAGGATACACTTTCCCAAAAAGGGAAAATGTATAGCTAGAAGGCTTATATGGAAGGGGAGCTTTTTCCTATATGCTCTTTTTTTTTTTTAACTTTCAGATTTTAAACCAAAGTACTCTATTAACGAGCTTTAAAAAAAGATTATTAAAAAATTCTAAGGGTACAATGAACCACTGTTTCATTTTTCATTATAGTATTTTTATTTACAGGAAACTCTAAGCAAGAGCAAACAACATATATTTCTAAATATTTATATATTCAAATATCTTACATAGCTACATTTTATATATTATAAAAATTTGCAAAAAGTCAGGTAAACATGTTTCAGGGTTATAAAATAACTATGACAAAAATGTAAGGCAATGATTAAAAAGAAGAATATAGGAATATTCAGTTTTCATGAGACATCTCCTTTTAACAAAAATGCATGATTAATTTGTTTTAGTAATGTCAAGAGGCCTCTGGGCTAAGAGGTTAAGGCCCAGATTTGAGTTCATTTTATCCTTCTGTATTTTTTCTTAAAACCCAGTAAAACTTTTATTTGTGGTGTATAATTCACACACAGTCATATATACACATATGTGTATATATAACAACAACGACCAAAACAATATGTTTTAGCTAAATAAATGCTTGCTTCCTATAGGCTGATTTATCACCATATCATCTAAAGACAATATTATCATATGTTCTAGTGAAATTATGACTATATATTTTCAGTACTAATAAGCTTTCTGGTTTTTAGTTAGTATTGAAATATATATATATATGTGTGTGTGTGTGTGTGTGTGTAGAAATATTTATAACATTTACAATTTGACAATGCAAAAAAAGTTAAAATGGATCAGAATAAATGTTTCAAGGCAGTTTTGTATTTTATTGCAAAAGAGGAATTTGAAAGGTATCAATCAAAAAGATGACTTTGGAATGTTTCATTAAATACTTTAAAATAGACAATATACTGGGGTGCCGGGGTGGTTCAATTGGTTACATGCCCAACTCTTGGCTTCACCTCAGGTCATGATCTCAGGGTCATGAGATTGATCCCTGTGTCAGGCTCCATGCTCAGTGCAGAATCTGCTTGAGATTCCCTCTCTCTCTGTGCCCCTCCCCCACTCGTGTGTGTGTGTGTGTGTGTGTGTGTGTGTGTGTGTACGCTCTCTAAAATAAAAAATAAAATCTTAAAAAAATAGACAATGTATACAATATCTCAGAACAATACTTTTATTTTTATAGCACCAAAACTTAGATATCAAATTTGTTAAATACATGAATATTGAAAAAGGAATAAACCAAATATATACTATCTACCTTTATTGTCCATAGATTTTAACTTCTCTAAAAAAAACAAAAACAAAAACTTTTTCAGTGTTAGTCTTTCAAAGAGTTACACCAAATGATCTTGCTATATACGGTTATTTTCCGTTCATTAGTCTACCAAGGTTCCCACATATTTTAATTGTCTTTGAAGAATAAAAAATGAACACAATTCATACCATTGATAGTTTCAGATAGCTTTCAGTTATTGGAAGTTATTAAAATTATTTGCTAGAATAAAAATAAAGTAGGAAGCAAAAAATATTTGGGATATATGTTGAATAAAAACTGTAAGTAGTACAATAATATCAAACTAATTTTATTTCTGAAAAACATTAACAATAGACAAATGAGCTTTAAGGAGTTAGCGTTTAAAGTGAATGCCGACCTCAAATCAGGGTCCCTCTTAAGTAACGAGTTTCTCAGGTATCAGCTTGAGCTCTTAACTGAAGATTGAGTTGAATATATTTATCATGTGTTCACACATATATGAATTCCTATGTATGAATTCTTGTTCTCTGCTGTCCTCTACCATACAGTCAACATGCACAGAAGGAATAAACCCTTAATGAGTGGATGAAAGAAGGATTACATGAATGAATGCCACCACATTCTAAATTTTCCACTTTGTATATATTTATTATGGAAAAAAGTTTTGTTAATAAGGCATACCATATAGCTGTTTTTCAGAAAAAATGGAATTGTCTTTGGACCAAATGGGTCTAACACAATTCTTAGATTCAAAGGCAGTAGCAATCACCCTCCAGACTATTTTCCTTTGGGGCAGTAGCCAGCTTGTACTGTTTACTCTGAAGTTCAGGCCACACAAGAACTTACTCTGCTCCTCTCAGTGCTATAGTGTTAGGATCATACAGACATTTAGTTGAAATGAAAACATCACCTACACAGAGAATGGGAGAAACAGGCCTATGGGGGAATTTTAGTAAACCCCTGAAATAGCCTTTTGACCCCAAGTAAAATTTGGTATTTTGGTAAAGACCTTTAAAGCCTTTAACAATGTTATGTGGCCCAGTGAATGATAATGTTGTATACAGAAAACCAAGGATGCTTAGGGTTCTTTCATAATGTTTCAGTGAACATTAAAAGATACCACACTGTTTTACACATAAACTCCCAATATCCCACGGAAAAAATCTTTCTGAATCCCAATTGCACTTACTGTCAACAACTGAGTAGTATTTCCAATGCCTAACGTGGACTATATAAAATCATAAGAACAGCTTTCTGTCTTGAGCTGTATCTTCTAAACCTTCTACTTGTTTTAGCATCATATCACAATCTATAGACATCTTAAATACTAAACAAATTATTTGTTGGTGTACTGTTATTTAAAGGGATTATCTCTTCTGTTAGGGATTAAAAAATGTGAATCAACAAACCAATGAAAAAAGTATAAAGAAATTTATAAAAGAACAAAGTAGAACAAAAGAGAAATGAAAAGTATGATAAATTGGGTAGATGAAGAAAGTTATTAATCAACATTTTAAGGAGGAAAAATGAATGAAGAATAAAGGGAGGGCATCCCTTCCATGAAGGAAGCAAGAAGGCCTAGTTTTGTCACTATCCAAGTTAGAGTATAAAATACACTTATTTATTTATTTAACCTAATCTTTAATGAATATTATTTAACTTAATCTTTAATGAATATTATAGTTCTCCTCTGACTTTATCTAATTCATACGTGGTGATGTGAACAAATAAGCAATAAGTCCTTGTGCAGATAAAAAATTGATATCCATGATGTCCTAGTACATAAATTATTTTAAGATGTTCTATATGACAACTCAGCTAATACATTTTCTTAACGAGCAAAACGAGAGAGAGGAAATGATTATGTAATCTGCCCAGACAGAATCTGATACTAAATTTGCTTGATTCTGGGTGTTATTTCTGGCCTTTCTGTAAGTTATTCTTGTTTGAAGGTTTGAGGAAGAAAGAAAAATCGAATTAGCTGATTCTCTGGGATGGGAGTTAGCTAGATATAATGCACTCAAGTAAGCTTCCCTTCTTTTTTTTTTTTTTTTAGTATTTTTTTTTAATTTATTTATTTTTATTCCTTATGTTAATCCCCATACATTACATCATTAGTTTTAGATGAAGTGTTCCATGATTCATTGTTTGTGCATAACACCCAGTGCTCCATGCAGAATGTGCCCTCCTCAATACCCACCACCAGGCTAACCCATCCTCCCACCACCCTCCCCTCTAGAACCCTGTTTGTTTTTCAGAGTCCACCGTCTCTCATGGTTCGTCTACCCCTCCGATTTCCCCCGGTAAGCTTCCCTTCTTAAATCACTTTTTTGGGTCAAGTACCCTCTTCTTATCACTCTGTAATATAATTGCCAAAGTTCTTGAAAATCTTTCCAACCGATTCTAAGGTCCTCCGGGAAGAGACTACACATTGCCTGACACATGGTGGAAACTCAATATTTAATGACTAAATCAATGTTTTTCAGCTAAAAACTGAGTGATAAAACCTACCGATAAATAGGGCCTAATCAACCTAGTAAATGAATGGAGAAGATAAATAAAATCTGACGCTTTAATATGTATATTTAAGTGTTACATCATGAGACAAATCTTTTCCAAATAATGCCTGTGTAATAGTCCCTTTTCAGATATAACTGGAACATTTCATTACCCAAATTTCTCCCCAAAAAAAATCTACAGAAAAATTTCTAAATGTTCTAAGACCTAAATCTTGTTTTTTTCTTTTTAATCTGTTTTCATTTAAGAGGAAGAAAGCATCTAAAACCACTAAGTTCTATTTTCTTACATTCCTATCACTTAAAAACAGATGAACTGATTTTTCCTTTTTGAAAAAAAAATATGTGCTGGCTGGTAATAAAATTCAGAAAATAGAGATTCATGGTGGAAAACCAATTTAAACCACAGCAAGGCTCTTAGAAAAATATGATGTTTAAGTTCTAGTTGCTTAATGTGGCTCACAGTCTAGAAAAAGAGTATTTTTTAATTAAATATATTACAATTTTACTCACTTCAGTGCTTCCTCAAATTTATGGATTTTCTTTTGAGCATCTTCTTTCTCTTTATCAAGTTCACTCTGCAGGTCATTAATCTGCCATGATGAAGACATGTAAAAGTTACCAGAAGACAAGCATTCAGAGGAGAAATACAAACAATGAAACAGTCATCTTAAATCTATTTTTAATATAAAATTAGATTTAGATATTTCAAGATAGAGACTTGGTTAACCATAATCATTTACCATACAACTATTTCAATACTATACTTCCAATACCAATTTTCTGGCCAAAGTTAGTAATTGAGTCAACCTGTATATGGAGTTCCTGTAAAATACACTGATGTGTAAGAAATTCAAAAGGAGCAGTCACTTGTGAATCTTTTTGAACTTACATAGTAGCCAAAGGAAGGGAATCTCTCGAGATTCAGGAGAATACAAAAAATCAGGTGTCTATATTCTCCAAACATACACAGGTTTTGATGAATTAGCCCTCTCTTCCACCGGTGGGAATGGTTTGTATAATCATTCACTGAGTTTAGGAGGCAGTCCCCCCACCATGAGGATCTCTTTCCTAAAAGTAGCATCCTTTGAGTCAGTGGGATGGTGGCATGAATAATGAGGGCCAAACGAAACTTTCTCTTCACAGAAAGCTCTTCACATGCAAATACAGATAAGCATATCCAACATGGACACTATGTGGATCTACAGGGAAAGGAGACTTTGGTACAGCTGGACAGAAAGGGAGGAGTAAAATGGCAGCCATGCTTCCACACACGAGGCAACGGAGGGTATGGAGCCATGCTGGTGGGTGAGAAAACGCAAGTCACTTACTAAGGGGAGGACACCGCTGCACACCCCCTGGCAACCCAGGTGAGGCTGACAGCACCACGGGTGGGCACAGGGGACAGGAGAGGAATGACAAGCACAAAACCAACAACACACACACACATGCGCACACACGCATTCACAAACCTTTTCAAACACTGACTCAGGGCTCGCCCAAAATACTTGGCTATTTATATTAGTTTGGATGGAGACCTCTCCAATTCAAAACTTTATACTCTTTGACCTTTTCCTTTGATAATTTTCTTGTGTTTTTCTCCTCTGGTGGTTTTGTAAGATAAATACATAAAATCACCTGTCTGTAGACTGAAAGGAGAGAGAGGAGAGGGAAAATCGTCCATGAGTTTGTTCATATTCTCATATTCCATGAGAATATCAAAAGCTTCTACTGGCTGCTGTGAGACCAAGAGGTGAGAAAAAACTGGAAACAGGAACATGCAGGGTGGTGGCAAGTGTAGGCGCTTGGGAAAATAAAGACAGGGGACCCCTCTCCCCCATATCTTAAATGGTAAAATTAAAATACCTCATAAATACCTATTTATTAAAAAGAGAAAGAGCAACTAACCTGCCTTGCAAATTTTTGCCACTACATTTATTTTACTTTACTTGGGGAAAAAAAGGTCAACTGCCCAAAATTTTACCAGGTCCTATACTGAAATTATTGTCTTACTTATATTGGATCCCTGGTATGTATTATAGGCTTGGCACATAGTAGGCATGCTAAATTGGAGTAGATACATTAATAAAGCAACAGAAGCACCATCCCAACACTGATCTGGTCTCTTTCATGTACAGAATCAAAGAAATTAAAGCCCAAAATTAAACTCAGAGATGACCCAATGCAGATATTTTGGAAACATATGTTTGTTTGTTTTGGTTTTGGTTTCTTTTTAAAATCTGATTAATTTAATTGAGAGAGAGAGAGAGAGAGACCATGAGCAGGGGGAGGGGCAGGGGGAGAGGAAGATAGACTCCCCTAAGAGCAGGGGCCCCGACGCAGGGCTCTATCCCAGGACCCTGAGAGCATGACCTGAACCAAAGGCAGACACCCAACTGACTGAGCTACCTAGGCACTGCTTCACAATTATTTTTAACATATACTTCTCTAATAGTCAATAAGCAAAAAACCAACCTCCATGTCCTATCTTTTAAAATAACAGCTTAGCACATTTGCCTCTTCTCCTACCCATTTTTTCTTTTAAATAATCTGATTAATTTGATCCAGATAGCCGTTTTCACCTTTTTTAACTCTCAAGAAATTTTTACATCTGCATTATTTTATATCATTCACACAATAAACATTTAAATTCAACTTTATTTTAGTTAATGTGGCATTCAGCACTACTTCTTTTTTATTCTTGAGTGTCTTTTTTTGTTTTGATTTGATGTTTTGCTTATCCTTAGGTGGATGAAAGTACATCAGCTAGTAATTTTATTTTCAAAAAGAATATCTTGGTGATTATCTCTGAGGCTTTACACATCCAAGAAGGTCAGCTGTTGCCTTCACACATGAAGGAAAAATTATGTATGAGATTACTAAGTCACAACATTTTGGCCTAACAACAGAGCATATGTCACTCTACTGTCTTAAGACATTTATCCCTGCTCAGCGGGGAGTCTGCTTCTCCCTCTTCCTCTACCCCTGCTTGTGCTCTCTCTCACTTACTCTCTCTCTCTCTCTCAAATAAGTAAATAAATAAATTAAGGGGCGCCTGGGTGGCTCAGTCATTAGCGTCTGCCTTCGGCTCGGGTCATGGTCCCAGGGTCCTGGGATCGAGCCCCGCATCGGGCTCCCTGCCCAGCGGGAAGCCTGCTTCTCCCTCTCCCACTCCCCGTGCTTGTGTTCCCTCTCTCACTGTCTCTCTCCCTCTCTCTGTCAATTAAATAAATAAATAAAATCTTTAAAAAAAAAAAAAAAGACATTTAGATTTGCAACCAAGGAGACTAAACTGACCTGATCTTTTGCCCCTTCTTGCCCCAGCTTGGATACTTAGAAAATCACTCTCTGTACTGAGGATCAAATGTTGTCGAATCTCTTTATTGTTTTTTTTTTAATTTAAAGATTTTTATTTATTTTTTGACAGAGAGAGACAGCGATAGAGGGAACACAAGCAGGGGGAGTGGGAGAGGGAGAAGCAGGCTTCCCGCTGAGCAGGGAGCCCGATGTGGGGCTCGATCCCAGGACCCTGGGATCATGACCTGAGCCAAAGGCAGACGCTAAACAGCTGAGCCACCCAGGTGCCCCTCTTTATTGGTTTTTATCTGATATAGGGTGAATCTCCTCATTCTGTATACACAGACCTTCAGGAAAGGTCTCTCCTACCTTTCCTTCGTGTTAATTGATTCTGAGTACCCTTTAGGAATATTGATCATTGTCTACTGGTTTTCTGTTTTCTGCTTTAGTATCTATTCTCTGCCTGTCCTTTGCAGTCTGCAGGTTAACAGTCTGTCCTTCAGATCACTGATGGGGTGCTCCACAGCACCAGCTCTACCTTCCCCAACTCCCACGTAGATGTCAGCGCTGCTGTTGTGTTTTCAGGTTCTTCACATCCTTCCCATGACAATTGCCTCCACTTCACTCCACCCTTTTCTTTCTTATGATGTCTGCTCTTCTTTTCTAGACATTGTATCTTCCGGTACTTTACTGATGAGTTCCTTTTGATGCCTTCTTTTGGAGTAGTACCTTTCGAAGACACTCCTTTCTCGGAGTCTTCTGTATAACACTTTCCCTCCTATGCTCTGCACTATTTTGCCACAGACCCCATTATGGCTCGGTTCTCCAACTCATTTGTAAATGGCGTATTATACATTTGGATTTGGTGCTTGAGCAAAAATGCAGGGGGCACAACCTCACTTCCATTACATGTCTGCTAGTGTGGCCTCCTCCTCCAGGCTGCAGCGCCAGTCCGAGTCCCAGGAAGCCCCCAGGATGGCGGACTGGGGATCTCCACTGAGGAGGGGTTTCTTTCCACACCTCACAGCTCACTAGTGCGGGACTCCGAAGCCACATGCCACCAGGGAAAGTCATAAGGAGCCACTGGTGGAATTACCGATCAGTCAATAATATTTTACATATTGGCAATGTACCTCCCATGCATGGCACTACCAGGGATTTCCCCTGTTTCTTTTTCTCTGGGACTCAGGACTCTCAGAACCTCAGAAAGCATAACTGAGGTTTACCTCTTTAAGTTAAAACTTCAAAAAATTACTCATCTTTGAGAAAAATCTATCTGAAATTACACAGTGATTATGAGTGTGAGCTCTGGAGTCAGACTCCATGGGTTTCTACCCTTCTCCTCTACCACTTACTTAACACTGTGCCTCAGTTGCATCCCCTGAAAAAACAGGAATAACAGTAACTATACCTTAAAAGTTGTGATAGGTTAATAAGTTACTCCATGGAAAATAAGTAATTGTGATGAGTTAATAAATTATTCCATGTAAAGCTCTTAGAACAGTATTAGGAACATAATAAATGCTCCACAAATGTTAAAAATTATTATCATTACCTTCTCAGATTGAATACTCTATAACTAAACATTTTCTTGAAAACTCAAGGTCATTGTCGAGACCCGAAGTCACAGGGATGGCACAGTACAGTAAATCCCCTAGGTGCACTGGCTGCCCTTTCCGAAGATGGCCCCTGGATTGCTAAGAATGGGAGCTCTTATAAAAGTGCTGTTTATCACTCTCTCTTCAATCTTAACCTGTGTCAGGTTTGCAGTCGTGACTTCCTGATGCTGGTCAATGTGCTAACACAAGCACCTTGATCTGATTTATTGCCTCTAAAAGCACTGGAACCATTTCTAAGGCAGAAATGGGACTATCTGAGGGGCGGAAGGAGAGACTTCCCTCTGAGGTAAACATACATGTGTCGATGCACAGACTTTTGAGCTGAGGGGTCCTTAAAGCTAGAAGCTGTTTCTCCTTTATTTCTACATCCCCAGCACGCAGCACAATTCCTGGGCCAACACAAAAATTGTTTTTCCATTTGTCCTTAATTGAATATATTTGTATTGTGTGGTTAAGGGCCTTTTTGGATTTTAGTTTTAGTTTTTACCTATATTCCAGATAGTTTACCTATATTCCAGGGGTGATAAAGATAATGCTACTATCCATCCTTGCTTTTTAATGTACGCAAGGCAGTGGAGAATAACCTGGACTGATCTTGTAATCCTTTCCCTACTCTATATGGTTAATACCAAAAGTGAATTTTAGTAACTTAAATAATGAAAATACAAACCGGAGAGTCAAAGATAGAGCATATATTCCCCAACATGAGAGTTTGTTGTAAATAATTGATTGAACTAGACATAAGCACAATTACTGAACATTTACTAAATGTTTGGAAATGTATGTAAAATGTATGTAAACATATGTAAAATATTATGAATATTTTCCCTGGCAACCCAAGAATTTACTAAGTAATCAAGAAAGAAGTACTTGTATCAATAAGAAAGAGATTCTACTCTGCACAAGAACACAGATACCGGGTGGCAGACACGCTGGTATGGGAAGGAACAGTGAACTGCTGCTCACCCACACATCCACAGCCTGGCTAACCCCACCCCATCTCCAACTCGGCTTCCCCACAGGAGACATGTGGGCACTGGGCTGCATGGCTTCTTTCTGTAAGTCGTTTCGCTGTGCAATTTCATTGTTTAAAACTTGACTCAAGGCACACTGTCCTCTTAAAGAAAATCATGCCAGTGGTAGTTGGAAAATACTACACAATATATTATGTGTAAAGCTGTGAACATTTTAAATTATTTTAACCTAATGAAAAGAATTTTAAGCAAATGCAAAACACTGGAATACTATTTTTGATGGTTTTGAACTCCAGCAGACTTTATATCTCGTCTGTTACACAGTTACATCAGAGAAATTATAAGCAGGTATTGGAATTCTAGCTCATTTTAGAATATACATGCTTAACATCTGTCCCTCGAACTTCTTTAGGTAAACAGCACCATCTTTCACTCTTTGGTGCCTGTTTGGAAAACAAGCAATAGGTTATTTGTAGGAGGCAGGTGTTTCCTTGCTAGTAAAATCATTTAGCCTAACCATTTCCTGATTTAACAGACTAGGACACTTCATCAAACAATGACATTTAGTTTTACTACCTATTATTTGTTTGATGTTCAAAGATCTTAAGAGCAGGCAATAGCCACTAGAGATCAATAAAAACCATTAGATAATGTGTGTGTGCTTAAATTAGGGACAGCATTTGATGCTGTTTCTCTTACCTCAAAGACAAGTTAGGACCTCTCATGCTGCTTTCTTATTGGCATGAGGAAGTAATGTCACTCAGATGGCATTTCCTCCTCCTGAACAGATATTCAGAACTAAGTTTTCTACCAAGAGTTATTGAATGTGCACACCTGTAACACTGGCTAACAAACAAAAAACCTATACAACCCATTTAGCTACTGACTTCCACAGTCCAGGACTATGTCAGATTTATGTCAGCTCTTTGCGCGGTCAAAAAGGATATTCCCTGAGGGGGGTACGAGACATCCAATCTTCAAGGACTAAGATCACAGCAGGTTTAATAAAGAAGAACAGATGTCAATGTAAAAGGGGGAGATTGTGGAATTAATTGTAAAACAAAAAGTGACATGCTGAGCAACATTCTTCCAGTATAAATAATGTTAGAACATATGCAACGGGAACAATTGAGCTTATTTTTCTTTTTAAGATTGCTATTATTTTAAACACTTCTTATTTACATTGAAAACAACTAACACACTTTAACTAGTGACATTATTAAAAAGCTAAAGCCAACTGATACTTTGTGGAAAGGGAAAAGCTGTTAGGATGCTAACACAAAGAATTTAGGTCTGCTCCCTAAGCGAAATAAAATAGGAGTGGGTGGAAGGCTACTGGATAGGGACCAACTGAGCTCTAATGTTCTGTTTCTCGGGTGTGTCTGCCAGGCAGAGGGGCTGATCCAGAAACCTTAGTGTCCTTTGAAGCCAAGAAAAGACAGTGGTAGAAGACTCTCTCTCCAGCTCTGTCTCTGTATCTAACTGTCCTCAGTAGGACTTACAGAAGTTTGGGATAGGAACACATTCTTTTACAATTAGTCAGTGTGTGTCCTTCTCTTTGCTACCAGCCCCTCTCCCTATCTCACAGGTACCCAGATATCATCTCAGAAAGAGGAGTGACTGCAGAGTTCAATGGAGCAGGAGGCTAAGAAGGTGTTCCTTAATGAACAGGAAGCCAGACATCTGCCCAAAGAATGAACAATGGACTAACAAGGACACCCAGAGGATGCCTTGTACAGTGGGGGTAAGGCTTATGATACTGTATGGTCTTCTTTTAGTAAGTCAAATATTTATGAAGCTACATGGCTCAATAGTAAAAAACTAAAAAAAAATTCTTTATTCCAATGAAAGCAGTATTCCCCTCTCTGGTTCAGATATCATTTTGTAGACATGAAATTTTTTTTCTTTTTTTTAAAGGTTTTATTTATTTGACAGAGAGAGAGAGAGCGAGAGCAGGAACACAAGCAGGGGGAGTGGGAGAGGGAGAAGCAGGCTCCCTGCTGAGCAAGAAGACCGATGTGGGGCTCGATCCCAGGACCCTGGGATCCTGACCTGAGCCGAAGGCAGACACCTAACGACTCAGCCACCCAGGTGCCCCTAGACATGAAATATATTTAAGACCTTGCATTGAGACTGTATTGAAACATCAGCAAAACAAAACAAAACAAAAAAACTTTAGCAATAAGAAAATCATAATTTTAAAGGGCATGTATTCAGGTCAATACATGTCAGTAGAAATACTCACTTTTCCAAATGACAGAAATATTCTTCCTAGACATTAAGCTCCTGGAAGGCAGAATCTATGCTAATTCATCCTTAACCCTCTCCCCGATCCCAGCACCTCGTATGATACCTTGCCCAATGAAAGCATTTAATGAATATCTGCTGAGTGACTATATGGATAAGTAAGATGAGATATACAAAGTGTTTTAAGAACGTCGTGCTATGGGGTGCATGGGTGGCTCAGCCAGTTAAGCAACTGACTGTTGATTTCAGTTCAGGTCATGAGCTAGCCCTGCGTCGGCCTCCGCACTTAGCAGAGTCTGCTTGGGACTCTCTTCCCCTCTCCCTCTGCCCATTCCCCCTCCTCTCTCTCTCTCTCTAAAATAAATAAATAAATCTAAAAAAAAAAAAGAATGTTATGCCATATAACCTGTTTAATTTTAATTTGTATGTATTTAATTATTGAAGGGATAATGTCTTACTCATTTTCCATTATGTATTTTACAAATGGATTAATTTTGTTAATATTACAATAGTAAATAATTATAAAAGTAACAATAAAATCTTTACTATTTCAACTATTCTTTTACTTTCCATGTCATATAGCAAACAACAAATTCAAAACTTAAGTATAAAAATCATAAACCTATAGAACTCTGCATTTTATTGCCAAAGGTATTAAATTATGTCAATAAACCCCCAGTTATTAGTGATAACAGGGATGCCAGCATATGTAGAATTACTCACTATTCCAAATGACAAGAAGCAATTACTAAAGAAATGTTTAAGTAGTAGACAATTCTTTAATTGTTTTATATTCTTTGGTTAAATATTTAACATTACTACATATATGATACAACAGAATACAAATAGCTCCCATCAGCTGTATCGTATTTTTAAACTGGTAGAAAAGACATATAATTTCAAAGTGTTATTATGAGAGGTTAATACCATAATACTCTTCACTCATTAAATATAATATACAGGGCTGTTTTTACATTGATACCATTCATAATCAATGTAAAGAAGCTGTGTATAAACATGAAAAATGAAGCAAAATTTGATCACTGGCTAGCTGAAATAAACTTAAGAAATCAATGATTCTTTAAGGGCTAGAATGCATGGCTTCATAAAAACCAGCCCTCATTCTCAATTGCCTCATTGGCCATTTTAAATGTCTTACAGCGTCCCATAAAACATATTACCTTTTTTTCATAGGTGCGTTTTAAATGACTTTTCTCCATTTGAAACTTATTTTCTTGATCCTGTGAATAATAAATATTGATTTTTATTGAACTTAAAGTTGCTACTAGCGTCAATACAATTTGTAACCTAAGGAAATAAATCAATCTACCCGATGACAAACTTTAAGTCTTGTATATTATTACAAGAGCCCTACCTGTCCAATCTTCTAAACTACAAACAGAAACGTGAGTAGCTTTGTGTGAGGGCAGAACAGAAAACCTTAGTTATCTGAAGATGTTCCTACTCTCAAAAGGGCCTACTTTACAGTGGAAGAGAACCTTTCTGGCCCTTAGGATTAGGAAATTACTTAAAAGTAATCAACTGACTCAATATGGAAATAACACATTTGAAATTGTATCATATGTCAGTCTTTGGCAATTCTTGACCATGAGGGAAAAGGAAAGATCTACAAGATGTGAAGGAGAACGAGACAGTTTGAAGACTGGTAGACAGTAATTTAAAGGGAAGAAATTATTCTAAAATAATAATGTATTTAAATAAGGTTTATTTTTTGAATGAATCAAAAAAGATTATGCAATAAAATTATTGTTCTTTATTCTCTATATCCCATCAGCATCTACTTTTGTTAAAATAAGTAAGATGAAAAATGATACAGTGCAACAAAAGAAAAAAATGGCTACTTGGATGCCTGAGGATTTTTCTTAATTGACTCTTATTTCTACTTATAATCAAGAAAAGGAAAGGTGAGTTTTAGCCATTGCTCTGTATAAAAATACAGGACTCACCCTTAGTTGTTGCTTTCTTTGAAGTTCTGATTCCTGGAGCTGCTGTTTTAATTGACAGATGTTCTCTTCTAGTTCTTTAATCATACCAGATGCCTACAAGAATTTTAAGAATAATGAAAAACAGTACCATCCTAGAACTTCTGGTTGAGTAGACTTACTTTTCCCCCTGATTGAAGGTTTAATCAGAATTAAAATCATCTATAAATCTGAATGAAAAATTTTTTTAAAAGTTTAAAAATTAATCTTTTAAAGTCAAAACATAAACTAAATTCTGCACAGTACTTAAAGTTACAAAAATATAATACTTATGTAAAGATAATGGGCTTACAGAAAAGTTTCTAAATTTTAATTTTAAAAGCAAATCCACTGGAATACTTCATTCATGAAATAGCAAGTAATTGACTACCTTAGAATTGCAGCTAGAGGATTCTCTTTGTGGAGTATCTGACACAAAAGTGTGTGGGTGCCAGGAAGGGTGTCTATGGGTTCCTGTATGTATGTGTATGTGATGATAGGAAAGCTAAAGCATGACCCAGATTTCAAAATAATAATAACAGTGTACATAGTTACTCTACAATATGCATTATTAACACAACTGATTTCCACTTGAATTTTTGTATGATTTTTTGTATGTTAAAAAAATTTGGTACTTAAAAGGGTTAGCTTATAGCAGAATTTAGTTTATTAAGTATTTATATTATGCTCTGTATTAGACATTCAGCAGTTTCAGTATTTTAAATACCAATAAAAATTCTTGAAATTTCAGTTATTTCAAGAATAAAGCAGAAAAAGACTAATTTCAAATGCCAAATAGTTAGCTTCCACATGGCTATCTATGGCTCTATGCTGAGTAAGGTAAGTAACTACTTTGTGTGGCTATATCTACCAGCATATAATACCTTAGAAGCTGAAAGAGCATGCTCCTTTTTCAGAAGGCTTATATCAGCATCATATTTGGCTTGTAATAGTTTCATGTTTTGTTCATAATCGTTTACAAGATGATCTTTCTCTTTATGCAGTGTGTTGCGCCTAAAAGCAGTAAGAGAATAAAATATACTTCTAATACATTTAGAATATCTAATAATGAACTTTTTTAGTGAACCAAATTCAAATGCACTATATTTCAATATATCAAGCAAGTATCCACATTTTAATCAACTGTTCTTAAACGTTATGCTTCTTATATTAAATAGGACTTTTAAAATCAGCAAATGGCAATATTTATGCTAGAAACGTCCCAAGGTTAAATGCACAGGTGTGATTAATTTTGGTAAATAATTTTTAGAGTTAATATCAGTACTTTACAGCCACATCTGATAGATATCTGACTTCAGACAATACCTTGCCTTTACTTCTTGTAATTCATTACATGTTATCTGGTAACATCTTTCAAGCTCCAATTTTTCTTGCATTAATTTCTGTCTCTGTAAGTTACTGTTCTCTGCTTCTCCAGTCAGCTGCTGGACACGTGACTCCAGCTCCTTGACCACCTGGTTCTGAAAGAATAGGTCATTGTTAGGAAAGTCTCCAACTGATTTTATAACACTTCTGTATCATTAAGTAGCCTGAAGAAAATATATACCCTATTAGAGATAAGAATACAGAAAATAAATGTATCATAAATCATACTGGTAAAAATTATACCAACCTCTAACTCAACAAGAACTTAAAAAAAAAAGAATGCTTTCTCCCATAAGAGTAGGGCCATCACGTTTATATGCTTTTAGCTCTTCATTCATTCATTCAACAAAAATTTACTAAATCTGATACTATTTTGGGATCTAGGGGCAAGCCAGTAAATAAGAGAGACAAAGTCCTTATCCTCACAAAAGTTACATTCTTTTTATGCAACTATTAATAAATGTATATTTGGCAATGTTCTTTACTCTTCACTTGAAGCTCTAGAAACTTCTTAAAATCATAAAAATAATGTAGTATTTTTAATTAAAAATTTTTATTTTAAAAAATAAGTGATACTTGTATTATCACATTAGTGTATAAAAATATTTTATTACATAGTTGCAGTATTAGTGAATGAAATTTTCATTTGTTTCATATTTTTAGTTATTTACCATTTTATCAAAAGCACTGCATTTTCCAAAGTCTTCAAAAATCATCACATAATTAAATCATTTCCCTATTATATGATGTTTAAGTTATTTTGAATTTTTCATCTTTATAAAACTAGATCAGTATGTTTATGACTAGGTACTTTATCTAAAATTAGGGTAAGCAGACTTTAGCTGAAGGGACAATTGATTTTCATTTTAACAATTACACTTCCAGTAAGTGTGAGCAAATAGAAAAGGTTAGGATGATGTTCCAATCAATTAGTATCTTTTTATACTCATTCTAAGATAAACATTTAAAATAAAGTTTAAGCATTAAATAATATTATAACCCTAACATTCTTTATTCATTCCATCCTTTCTTCATTATAATATGAATTTAGGTATATAATTTAAATTTTGGAAGCAACAGATTCTGAATTTGAGGAATGAAAATAATTACATCTAATGTAAAAACATGTTCTATAGATATGGTATATAGAAAATACATACAATTCCTAGCTCAGAGTCTGACACATATCAGATGCTCAGATTTCTTCTCCATGGATCCTATTCACTCTGCCTCATTATTAATGATCCCTCTGCTTTGGGGGTTCCTTTTAGAAGATAGTTCAATTTTCCAATACATATTCTAAACTCTCCTTGTTTCTTAAATATCGATTGACTGGAAGAAACAAAGAAAAGAATACATACTTGGCCTTCCAGCTTTAAATGGAGAATAAAAATTATTTTTATTCCCTCTTCTCTTGGAAATTACCCAAAAGAGACAAGATATACTAGAAACAGAAATGAAACTCTGTCTTAATAAACCCTTGGAGAGGAACTTCTATCTCTGCCTATGAAGGAGTAGCTTGCAGCAGATCACACTTGCACTGAAAGTGAAAAACCCAAAAGACATCAAGAAAAAATCAATTTAAAGGCATTAGAGAACTTCCAAGGCAGCTAGGACTTAAGAGGGCCAGAGAAAGAAACCTCAGAGAGATGAGTCAACTCTCTCCATAAGCTGCTTTCACCTTTGAGGCATTCCCCAATCTTGGAGAGTGAGGATGAGGCAAGGCAATGAGAGCAGGGGGTGGCCTAGGCAGACAGGACTTGAGGAACCAAGATTCCTGAGAGAATGGGTGCACATAGGAGGGGGTTCCACTCCAGCAATTTTCTCCTCAAGGAATTTCCCAAATTCCTAACATTTATAGGGCAGATGGCTAAGAAACCAAAAGAAAATACTCTGAAATGCAGACTAGAGTTTTCGGCAGTGTCACTGTACTTAGGAGTGAAAAACTGTAGATTATTCAAGGAGGAAGGCACTTGGTAACATCAGAGACTTTCACCTCAAACTGTGTAGAAGGCCACACTAGGAGTGGGAGTGAATCAGAGGTAGACCAAGGACTGCAACCCAGCCTTGAGTCACCTCGGTCCCTGAATGGATCAAGGGGAGCTGTCTCCACACCAGACGCTCTCATAGGTTAGGGTGGCACTTCTTTGGGCAAGATAACATCATCCAGAGCATTTACTATCTTTCATACACAATGTCTAGCATTCAATCAGAAAATACCAGGCACATCAAAAATTAGAATCAAGAGGGAAAAAAAAAAAACAGAAATCGACATGCAGAATGGTCCAGATACTGAAATTTAAAAATCTATGAGGAAAATTTACATGACTCAAAATATATGAGGAATGTCTGCAAAATGAAATGATGATCAAATAGAAATGTAGGAATACTCCAAGAAAGCATGACCCATGGCTGGAGATCTTAGAAAATGTCATCAGAACATGGTTATACAAACTAAGTGGGATGCAAATAATCTGTTGCTTGGTTAAACAATAACATATATACAAGTTGTGACCATAGCATCTCTGAACCCAATCTGGCATGAAAGAATAAGCAGGAAGGTCTGGGCTAGCTGAAAAATCACACAAAACCACATTCACAGGAAGCAAATTATGACCGAGGTCAGTTCAGAGAAAGAAACAACAGTATGAGAAGACTTACAGCACCTGTAGAATAATAAATGCAACAGAATTCACTCACATAGTAAGTTATTCATTTTATTATCACCCGGCATAGTAAGACAGTTATTCATTTTATTATTTTTTAATTTATTATTATTTCATTTTTATGATGTATTTTTTTTTTTTTTTTTTTAATTTTTTTTTTATTCTTATGTTAATCCCCTTACATTACAACATTAGTTTTAGATGAAGTGTTCCATGATTCATTGTTTGTGCACAACACCCAGTGCTCCATGCAGAATGTGCCCTCCTAAATACCCACCACCAGGCTAACCCATCCTCCCACCCCCCTATGATGTATTTTTAAGGCATTTTCCTAACACTCATGGTGTCTTACATAAAATAGACCCAAAGTAAGTAAAATAAATTTAAGGGAAAACGTACAGATGTATATTGAAATACCTTAAGGACAACAATATTTAGGCAAAGTAATCTTTTTAAAACTGAATACAAAGAAGTGAGAGGATAAAAAATAATAGAAGCCTCGGGCGCCTGGGTGGCTCAGTTGGTTAAGCGACTGCCTTCGGCTCAGGTCATGATCCTGGAGTCCCGGGATCAAGTCCCGCATCGGGCTCCCTGCTCAGCGGGAGTCTGCTTCTCCCTCTGACCCTCCCCCCTCTCATGTGCTCTCTCTTTCTCATTCTCTCTGTCTCAAATAAATAAATAAAATCTTTAAAAAAAAAAAATAGAAGCCTCAAAATGGGATAAAAAGATATTCAGGAAAAAAGATGCTGTTGAATCATTACTTTGCAGGCTGTGACAGACAGTGTAGAGGGGAATTCCAGGTAGGGAACAACAAGATCAAGGAAGAAACAAGTAACTGTATAGTTAATGACAAACAGATTACCTTGTGTGCAAAGAATACCTTCCCACATCGTGAACTCAAAGGTGGCACTCGGAAGATGAGGTTGGAGTTCTTGAATGGGCATGGCTTATAAGCAGAAGTTATAATAGGCATTAGATTAGTAATTAAAGTTCTCGATCATGGGACATGAATGGGACAAACTGCACTTGTGGGGTATGGAACAAGAGGAGACAGGGAGAGCAACTAGCAGGTCACTAGAAGGGTCTTGGAATGAGGCAACAATGGCCTGAACTCAAGTGGTAGCTGTGGAAACAGAAAGGAAGAGAGAAGATCCAAGAAAATTTTTGGAGTAGTAAATAGTATGATTAAGTAAAATACCGAATAAAGGAGATGACAAGTGGCAAGAATTATAAATCTTCCAGGCTCAAAATCTAATATGCCAAGAGAATTATAGCACACTGAAAATTAAGAAAAAGCTCAGCGAAGAGCATTATTTTGGTAGGAAATAAAGACATGATTTTCTATAAGTTACATATCAGGAAATTATAAAATATCCAATGGGCCTTTGGTTATGCAACTGATAGAATAAGACATAAGGACTGGAGATACAGATGTTGGAATTTTACATACAAACATTTGAATCCTATAGGAGCTAAAAATTAGAAAGGGTTAGTAACTCAGCAACTATTTAGAGCGGCAAAAAGATTGATATATTTTATCTTATTAATAAATACATTGAAATATGACAAAAAGATGTACAAATCTTAAGTATACATTTTAATAACTGTTTACAAATTGAAAATACCCATGAGCCACTACGAGATGTAAACATTAGCAGCCGTTCTGAAGCCTTATTCGTCAGCCTCTCCACAAAGGCAACCACTACTCTTTCATCACAAAAAAATTAACTTTGGCTTTGTTGAGCTTCCTATAAATGGAATCATAGAGTACTCTTTTGGGTCAGGCTTCATCATGCATATTGTATGACTGAGAGATTCATCCATGTCATGGGGTATAGCAGTAATTAAAACTTTCTCATTGCTATATATAGTCCCTTGTATGAATATACATAAAATAATTTATCCATTCTATTGATGGATTATTTTCAGTGTCTGGCTATTAAAAATAATGTTGTTATGAACACTCATAAATATTTTATGGTACATATATATGCACTGATTTGTTTTGGCTATATTTCCTATAGTGAATTTGCAAATGATTTGAGTCACAATTGATTTGAAAACTATGCCCATGCAAAACTCTATAAGTGAATACTTACAACAGCTCTATTCATCAATGCCAAAAAACTGGACATAAACAAGATATCCTTCAATAGATAAATGAATAAACAAACTATGGTACATCCATATAACTGAATGTTATCCATCAATAAAAAGAAATGAGTTTTTAAGCCACAAAAACATGAAGAATCCTTAAATGTACAATTGCTTAGTGAAAGAAACCAGTCTGAAAAGGATACATACTGTATGATTCCAATTATATGACACTGTGAAAAAGACAAAACTAGGCAAACAGTTAAAAAGATCAGTGGTTCCCAGGGATTCTAGAGAGAGGGGCAAAGGATGAATAGAGTAAAGCACAGGTGATTTTTTAGAACGGTGAAAATATGTACGACACTATAATGATGGATACATGAGAAGATGCATTTGTCAAAGCACATGGAGTTTTAAAGCACAAAAAATGAACCCTATATTATGCAAATTTAAAAAATCACTTAGGAATTGGGGGGAATCTGAGGAAGAAATGCAGACTGTGACAAGAGAATCTAGTTATATTACAAATACATGAAAAAACTCATTGAAGGGATGGGGAAAAAGTGATGGCCTAAGCAATTTTAAAATGAGTGGAGTCTGCAAGGCCAAAAGCAAAAAGTAACCGCTTATAATCACTGTACTCAAAGTTGGTTCCCATGGGGTTATGGATTAATAACTCTGATACTGGTATACATGTATACGGGAATGGAACAACTAAGTAACAATGAAGAAGGATGGTGGAAGCCAAGTTTCCACTGTTAGATTAAGAATTTACAGATACACAATGGGAAGAGGCTAGTACAATCCACGTGGTAATTCATTTCAGTTACAGACATCACTAAGAAATTATGTTTAGATAGATGATTACATATAGAAATATTTATAAAAAGGCATATATACACAGGTAAGTATATGCACATACACTCCCTTGCTCCATCAGGTAAAAGGGCATAAAAGAAAAGACACCCCAACAATACTGAGCACACCTAGCACACAGGTCTTGGCTTCTAATACCTTCTCCGTGGTATCCACATTGATGGGGGTATGTCAAAGGGGCACAGGAGCCCACTGAAAGATCTCCCAATGGCCAAAGCTGGAACAATTTGAGCAAAAAAATAAGGAATATTGGATTATAACCCAGAATATAAAATAAATAATATCCCAAGTCCATACTGATATAAATGATTCAATAAATGAATAAATGAGAAAGAAGAGACAAATCTCCCATGCAGAAAAACTTCAATTTATATAGATACTCCATCCTCAAGTATGGAGAGCATAACTCCCTACTTTTAAGCATGGGCAGCCAGGTGATCAAGGTTAATCTCAAAAGTGATGTCATTGGGCGCCTGGGTGGCTCAGCTGGTTAAGCATCCGACTCTTGATTTCAGCTCAGGTCGTGATCTCAGGGTTGTGAGATGGAACCCAGCATCGGGCTCTGCACTCAGCAAGGAGGCTGCTTGTCCCTCTCCCTCCCCGCTTGCACATGCTTTCATTCACTCTCTCTCAAATAAATAAATAAAATCTTTCTTTAAAAAAAGTGATGCCATTAATTTCACATACCACTGATATGATATAGTGAGAATAGCAATGCACCTGTGGGATCCTACTGCCTCAACCCAGAACTCCAGTCTAATAGTAAGAAAAACATGAGACAGGGGTGCCTGGATGGCTCAGTCATTAAGCGTCTGCCTTCGGCTCAGGTCATGATCCCAGGGTCCTGGGATCAAGCCCAGCGTTGGGCTCCCTGCTCAGCAGGAAGCCTGCTTCTCCCTCTCCCACTCCCCCTGCTTGTGTTCCCTCTCTCACTGTCTCTGTCTCTGTCAAATAAATAAATAAATTCTTAAAAAAAAAAAAAAAGAAAGAAAGAAAAACATGAGACAAAATCCGATAAAGGAGCATCCTACAACATGCCTGACCCACATTCCTCAAGACTGTCAAGATCATGAAAAACAAGGAAAGCCTGAGAAACTGTCACAACCAAGAGTAAACTAGAGAGACGTAACAACTAAATGTAATGTTATGTCCTGCATGAGATCCTGGACAACAGGACATCACATAAAAATTAAGGAAAACTGAATAAACTATGGAGTTTAGTTAATAATAATGTATCACTACTGATTCATTTGTTGTAACAAGTGGGCCAAAATAATGTAAGACGTTAATAAAGGAAACTGGGTATGGGGTATATGGAAACTGTGTACTATCTTGTCAAATTTTCTATAAATCTAATACTGTGGTTTTTTTTTTTTTAATAAAAACCACTTTTTTTAAATGGTCATTTAATTCAAAATGATGAACTGGTGCTAATCTGGGGGTTTCTTTGTAATTATGAGGCTGGGAGAAGAAATGCTGGTGGCGACTACAAAATGACAAATTCCAGCCATCTCAGAGAGGAGATGAGTTGCTCCATGAATTATCACATGTCCCTACTAACAACAGGTAATAAATGGCTAACAAAATTCTCAGGTATCTAAGACCCTTTGATACTTTTTAAGGTTGGGGTTCTTAAACTTGATACAGGTCCATGAACACAATTCAGAGTGTCAGGAAATTAGAATGGAGAAGAAAATTCCATCTTAATTTTCACCACCCTAATTGACCTTCAGCATTTCCCTTCAACTAAGAATATAGTCAACAAACCAAAGTAGTATTTAGCAATACCTATGACTAACAGAAATCACAGATATTTTTATAGTCCATCATAGTTTGGGATAATCACTAAATATTGTTTATCTTCATTCTTATTCAATAAATTACAATGGTTATCAGGCCCACTGCTAAATCTTGATATTTATTGCATTAGTTTAGAAACATATATATTACTTTATCATGACTTTGATTTATTAATATTTCAATAACTGTAACTCAATAAAACTTCTCTTTGTAATCTTAATATTTTATTAAACTTAAAAGTATTTTTCTGAGAAGGACCACATAGACTTCACAAGATTGCCAGTGGGATCCATGATACAGAAAAAGGTAAAGAATTCCACTAACAGAGCCTAAAATTGCAATAAAGCCATCCACAGGCTTTCAGTGTGTCTAAACATTGATATGAATGGAGCCCTATATTTTACAGCTGTCACCTCCCCAAGCATCTAATAATTTGGCTATAATTTTCATATTTATAAGTTCTAATATATTGTTTTAAAAACTCACTGTTTACATGTTTTAATTATGAATTTCACACAAGAAAATCCTTGCCAATACCAAAAGACGTTAAGTCTAATAATCTATACAAGTATCTGCTTACAACAAATGGCAATGAAACAAAACAAGACTCAACAAAAAAAAAAGAAAGAAAGAAAAAACCTGAAAGAACAACAAAACCAAGAAACTAATTCTCAGTGACAGTCCCATCTTTCATCTTAAGCCATGCCTTGAACTCTACCTTATTTAATTATTAAATCAGGAGCTGCTCAGCAAGATCTGTCTAGTTTTGATGATTCTTAAATTCAATCCTGCTAACAGACTCTGTCCATTTTTCTCTATATTTACTGTTACCTAATGACAAGGTCTGAATGCTAATTTTTAACTTCAAATTTCATTAAAAATAGAATGAAGTTACTTTGACAATGACCACTTGGCTCCAAAGCATCACTTTTCTTTACATCCCAAATGTATAAAAATTAAAAATTCCACTGTGAAAGATCTTGCTCTTATATTATTTCATTAATAAAATATAACTCTGTAAGTCAACATTTTAGGCAATCAAGTTTCAACTTTAAAATTATTATGTTTAATTCATGTTTGTAAAAATTTAGGATGTTGAGATGGCAAAAATGTATTTCAGATATAAATTTCATGTTTGTTCATGGATGTTGGATACATCATTATATTTATTATCCAGAAAATAAATTCTTGAATTTTTTCTTTTACCCCAATAAACCTGATCCACCCCTAGCCTACTGCATTGCACTTAACAGCATCATCATTTGCTGGCTGATACCTATGTCCAAGCCAGCCCCTCTCTTACCTAAACTACAATAATAGCTTCCTAATTGGTCTCCCTGCTCCCATTCTTGGCCCCTCACACTTTTTTCTCTGCCTAGGGCCAGAGAGACATGTTTAAAATATTAGTCAGATGGCATCAATTCCATGTGCTCAACCCATTAAAAAATTCAATACAAATATACTAAAAATTCACTGAATTGTACACTTTAAAATAATTTTGTAATATATAAATTATACCTCAATAAAGCTGTTTAAAAAAAAAAGAATCAATTACAATGGTCTACACAGCTTTCTCGGATTTGTGCCCTAACTTCTTTTCCTACCACGCCCCCTTCTGCTTCCAGTGCTAAGTCTACATTGCCCCCTTGCTGTTCTCTGAACTTGCCCAACACATCCCAGTGTTAGGATCTTTGCACTGGCTATTCCTTCTGCCTGAAATGCTGTTCCCATATTATCACATGGATTCCTCTGATACTTCCTTGGGTCCCTTTGCCCCACCTTCAGAAAGACTTTCCGTGACTGCCTTACCTGTGGTAGCAACCTCCTCCACTCTATCCCCTCACACCAGAGTAGCTCAACTTTTTTTTTTCTTTTAATTATTGCTCCCTTAATTAAGAAGGCTTTTTAGTTATTTTTTCTTTTAGTTGTTCCTTACCCTGAAATTTTAATACCCCAGACTTGCTGTATATAAACTGTGCCCACTGGAATGTCACAAACCACTATAATATCTAAAATTTCTTTTATCCCAACAACCAATGGATACCCCCTTGAGGACAAAGTCACCTCCATTTACAAGGCAGGTCTTAAACTGAATTCTTTTTCATCAGAACACTTATCACCACTGGACAGTTATACTTCTTTATTGGCTGTCACCTGCACAAAAATGTGAGCATTGTGGAGAAGGACTTTTTGGTCACCACTATGGCTCCAGTACCCAGTATAATGCCTGGCATGTTTTTATAATAGACTACATATGTCTCTTGGATTTACTATGCTTTAAATAGGGAGGAGGGGGTGACCCTCAGGGTAGAAGGCCCTGGAAACTGTTGTTGTTGAGTTGTAGGAGCTCCTTACATATTCTGGATGTCAATCCCTTACCACATATGTGATTTGCAAATACATTTGCTCTGCTTGAAAAAAGAAGAAAACAAGAGGAGGAGGGGGAGGCCACCAGCAAATGAAAATACTGGATATGAAAAAATATAGTAGCCAAATAAAAAGTGTAATAGACACAATAAGCAGAAGGAAACCTACTAAAGAATTAATTGGTGAGAGTAAGATCAGAACAGAAAACCATCCCAGGAGTAGAGAATAGGAAGGACATGCAAAGAGGTAGAAAGCATAAAATAAAACCTAAGAGGTAGGAACAACAGATCTTTTTGGAAGAACAATGGAAATAAATTTCTCTGAACACAGATTTTTTTTTAATTATGTTCAGTTAGCCACTGTATAGTACATCGTTAGCTTCTGATGTAGTGTTCAATGATTCATTAGTTACATGAAACACCCAGTGTGAACACAGATTTAAAGGGCTCAAATAATGCCCAAAAATCCACACCGAGGGACATCAGAGTGACATTTAACATTTATAAAAGTCAAAGATATTTGCTGATGTTCAAAACTGCTCATATCTTCTATACTTAAAAACCATTTTAGGCCATACTTCTTCTAATATTTTTCTTTTAGTGTTGTTCTATTATCTTCTGGTCAAATATTGAGTTGAGAAAATCTGAGGGGAGCTTAACATTTTCCCGTTTTAAATGACCCTAGTTTTTGATGTTTTTCCTTTATTGGGGGGGGCGGGGGGTGTTGTGGAAAGAGTTTCAATCTGGCCATTCAAAGGATTCTAAAGAGTCTCAAGGACTCCCCAGGACGTGCTCACCATACTCTAAGAACTGCTGTGGTATGAAATATCTTCCGAAAATAACCTCAAGTCTTCTGCTAAGATCCCAGGCTTCATAAAGGAGGTGGGAGAGGGGATAGAAAGATCTGGTTGTTTTTGGTTGTTAATTTTATCATTAAAAAAGTTTTATTATGGGACATTTCAAACACATACAAAAGTAAACGGAATAGTATGATAAACGCACTTGTGTCCAGCACCCCAAGTCAACATCTAGCTGCTTCCTAAACAAACTTCCTAGGAAACCAGTGTGTTGAAGCACCACCTGCACCTCCTCTCCCAGAGGTGATGGTGCTGACGAGTCCTGAGCCTCCAGGAGAACCCCTGGCGTCATCCAGTTTGCTTGCAGATTTCTTCAATGCTGATGTAGGGTTCGCTTCCTTGAACTGGTCAGTTTCAATTCACCCATTGCCTTTCCAACTCCCAAAATTTTATTACTTCCATTATGCTCTTTGTCCTTCTGGGTTTACACCTTCTTCTTTATCCCTTTACTATCATTTTTGTGGGAGGGGATGGAGGCCAACACAATCTTCAACCGGCCATCTTTAAGCAAATGTTGATTAACTTCTTGAATTGATCATTTTCTCATTTATGTCTCCTTGATTATCATTCTTGTATGTTACATTTTCAAAGATAATATTTAAAAATTATCTATTGAGCACTTAGTATGTAACTTAATTTATGTATATTAATTTATTAAAAATCTCCAACAAGGACACATGGGTGGCTCAGTTGGTTAAGCATCTGCCTTCAGCTCAGGTTGTGATCCTGAGGTCCCGGGATGGAGCCCCGCATCGGCTCCCTGCTTCTCCCTCTACCTCTGCCCCTCCCCCCCGCACTCTCTCTCTGTCTCTCGTGCCCTCTCTCTCTCTCTTAAATAAATAAATAAAATCTTTAAAAAAAATTTCCAACAACATCTATTACACTGTACTACTGTTATCCTATCTAACAGGTGAGGAAAATTAACATGTGAAGAACTCACATGGCACTCAAGTTAGTAAGCCGGGATTTGAACCCAAAACCCTAAAGCCCAAGTTCCAAGTCACTGTGGATCCTGCTTCCCATTTCTTTAACTCTGCGAGATAGGCTGTAGAACTGGTCTAGGGGTCTCCAAGACAAGCCAGAGAAACCGACTCTTGTTCAAATTCCACAGCTTTAAATTCAAGGAAGTCCACGGCCCAGCCAGGTTGGCCTGAGTGGACTGTCAGTGGAAAATAAGAACTGTGTTCATGCCTAGGACACAAGGTTCTACCATTCGATAAGGTCAGATCGTATATAGGAACAAGATTGATGAGGTGTACTTGCCTCAGATGTGAGGAGCCCTGTCCATGTACCCATGAGCCTACCTGTTTCAGCCTTATGTATTTTAGGAAGTCAGCTAACCTTCTCAAAGGCTGAAGATGCTCACTCTCTCAGACCTATCCTCCGCAACCAGGTGTTCCCTGAGGTGGCTCTTGAGGGGAATGCTTCATCTTTCCTTAGAGAAAGTGACTGGTCTCTCTGCTGTGTACTCTGGTGACCTCCTTCTGTATCCTCTCAGGAAGGGAACTTTTGGGGCTTACCCATGTGATATCTGCGTCTGATCCCTCAATCAAGTTGAAATGAAACAGGAGGAAGGAAGGAAGGAAGGAAAGGAGGGAGGGTTTTTAGACTGAAAGTCAGTAAAAACAACAACAACAACAAGAAAAAAGATTTGTAAAGGCTTCTGGGGGTTAAGAAGAGAAACAGTGGCACTGAACAATCCAGAGTGAAATCCCACAGCAGACTTCAAGAGACTGTCCATTGTTGCATATAATTCTGTATCAAGTCAGAAGGTAAAATGTTTTTTTAAAATTCTATAACACATTTATTTATGCACTGCACACATTGAGGAAGCATGGAGTCATGGAGATTAATAGGATAGTTACTAGAAACGGCAAGAAAAGGAAAAAAAAGACTCACCGTGGACTGTGTCTGGGCCATGTATTCACCTTCCATTTTATTCAGACGCACATTTGTGTCCTCGAGCAACTCTTGAATATTTTCTGTGTGCCGCTTTTGAAGATCAAACTTTTCCTTTTCCATTTCTGCGACGGCATTGTGGAGCTACACAGTGAATTCAAGAAGTGACTCACTATTATTATAGAACAGGCTACTTTGCAATTCAGAAAAAAATGTTTTCCTATATTTCTCTATTTATTTATTTGGTGACCTGAACAATAAAAGATATAAAACTCATAAATAAACATTCCAAGTAAAGAGATTATATAAAAGATTGTTATAAGATTTATATAAAAAGAGTATATAAAAAATTGTTAAGAAACTATTTTTTTCAGGGTGCCTGGGTGGCTTAGTCGGTTGAACATCCAGCTCTTGATTTCGGCTCAGGTCATGATCTCGGGTTCGTGAGACAGAGACCTGCATCGGGCTCCATGCTCAGCAGGAAGTCTGCTTGAGATTCACTCTCTCCCTCTCCCACTGCCCCTAACCCCACTCTCTCTCTCTCTAAAATAAACAAATCTTAAAAAAAAAAAAAAAGAAACAATTTTTCTTGACTTCCCTGAGCTGAAAATTTTAATGAATAAACAAATATTAAACGGAATTATCCACCTCAGGTAGAAACAGTAAATAAATCAGACAGATAACACAATGCCTCGGCTGAACAACACTAGTATTTGCCTGAAATCAGGAAACAGAAGTATTTAGAATATTGTTATTGACTAGGAATATTATCTCACTGTCGGGATTTTCATCTCGTTTGCACAAAATTTTGCACAAGAGTAGTGTTAAAAATGCTTTCCCCTTCACCCTAACCCCTGACAAGTAACTTATTTTTACCCATTCCATAATCTATACAAAAGTAGATTTAAAGATGGCATTTATAAATCAAATAGGGAAAGAGTTTGCTAAGTAGAAATGTATACTACATGTCCTCCTGTATACTGGTCTTTTTAAGATTATGTATCCACTGTTTAAATGTATGAAGCACCAAAATATCTATTTAACTAAGGTAAGGAAAACATGGTTCAGTGGATAGCTTCCAAAGGGAATTAAAAATCTGCTCCCAGCCTGGGGACATTCCTTCGCTTATCTTAACGGGAGTGAAATTGGGAATCTAACTCCTATCCCCACACCTAACCCCAGGCTCACTCAGTTGGTGGGGAGGGAAAAAGTCCAGAAGGGTTTAAAAGATTTGATTTCCTATTCATGAATAGGGGAGACAAGGATACAACACATGCATAGAGATTCTGATTTGACGAGGAAGGTACTGAACTAACAGGGAAAACCCTGAGACATGGTGGGAACTCGAAGCAGAATGCGGGCAGTAGTTGTGCTCATTATTGGCAAGGGCCCCAAGAACTTTTCTCATTTCTAGCTGAACAGCAAAAGTGGGGATGGCCCAGTATTAGCTACACAAAAGAAGACCCTTGGGTTTCACAAATTTCACATATGCAGTTTGGGCTATTTTTGAGTGGTACCCAAAATCCCTGATATGTTGGGTTTATATTTTTGCCAAAGTCTGTTTCAAACTGGTGTTACATCTGATATTCAGAAGTCAGTCACTTAATTGGCCATGAATGTGGCCAAGCCCACAGCATCTAAATTTCAGTGCTGTCGACTGACCTATGTAGTAACTCTGACAAAGTGATCGAAAGGTCACTTAGAATTTTGTGGTTTTACTCATGTTGTAGTGGTTTCTTTATGTTTGTGGTCTCCCAGAGGTCCTAGGACATATGCCTACTGAATGCTGCAAATCTACTCCATCTAGTAGTCCATTAGTGCATTGTGGTTTCTTGGGTGCATCCCACAATTGATTTACAAGGGGACTGTGCCTGTTGAAGCTGGAGGAATGTCTGCAAGTCAGCCCGAGTTATCTCATCCAGGGAACTCAGAGTTAAGACTGCAAGGGTAAACATGATCCTGGCAGAAACACGTATGCTCTAATTTGGCAGACACGTCTGAGGATCAAGCAGGTATATGTGGTCTAATAATCTGACCGGAGATGACTAATACTCAAGTATTCATCCGGAAATTTTATTAGTATCTACCACGTACCGGGCACAACATATCACTGAGAGCTTTCCCAGACGTAGCAATGAATTGCGGTCCAGGTCACTTGGTCTGGGAGGCTTTAAAGGGCAAACATTCCCCTGAGGGATAGGCTGTTTTAGCAGCAGGTATTATTTGTCATGCTCTGAAGTAGAGACCTTGCTGAGATTTATTAAGCCATCGGGATGCCACCAGGGCCCTGATAATGAGGAGATCTACCCATTTTTTTAGCCAGGGTTTGGCAATGGGTACGGGGGATGCAGAAGACCTTCCCAGCATCCTACATATGGGTCTTACGCCTGGACATTTGACCATGTAGTTGCCTCATGCAGGAAGGGATGCAGAGAAACCAGGAATCTGTCTAAATAGATGGAGAAGCACTGGAAAAGCCCACAGGTGAGTGGTGCAGCCACTCTGGAAAACAGGCAGTTCCTTGAAATGTTAAACACAGAATCACCATATAACCCAGAGATTTCACTCCTAAGGGTACACCTGTGAAATAACAGAAAATATTGTTCCTGGAACAGAGCTAAAATCCCTGTAATGTCCTAAGTGATAAGAGCACTACAAGCATCTTTTGTTCTAATATTTGGTCTTTGACCCTGGTTCCGGGCCTAGAGCTCCTAAATCCCTTAGAATTTCCTGGGTGATAGGAGTGTGTGTTGTTCTAATGAGGCGACTTTGGATGGGCTCTTGGATAGCTTCAGGATGGGGGCTGGTGACCTAGATGGTCAAGCCACACGGATTAGAAGCTTATAACTTTCAGCCCCATTTCCCCATCCTCTAGGAAGGGGAGAGTGGCTAAAGATTAAGTTTACCATTGTTCCTACCTGTGTAATAAGGCCTACCCAAAAGTTTGGGGCTTGGAGAGATTCTGGGTTGGTGAACACATGGAGGTACTCAGGGAGTGATGTGCCAGGAGAGAGTGAGGAAACTCTGTGCCCCTTCCCACATACCTAGCCCGGTGTATTTTTTCATCTGGTTATTTATCAGCATCTACTATTACACCCTTTATAATAAAACAGTAAGTGCAAGTAATGTTTCCCTAAGTTCTGTGAGCTATTCCAGCAAATCACAGAGCCCAAGAAGGGTTTCACGTTATTCCTATTTATAGCAGCTTGGTAAGAAGTACAGGTAACAACCTGGGACTTTTGATTAACATCTGAAGTGGGGGCAGTCTGGTGGGATTTAGCCCTTACCTTGTAGGATCTGACACTAACTAACTCTAGGCAAATAGTGTCAGATTTAGTTGAGTTATAGGACATCCAGTTGGCGTCCAAGAAAATTGCTTGATGTGTAGAAAACCCACATATCTGGAGTCAGAAGTATTACGAGTGTATGAGTGAAGGAAAACACAGACAGTGTTTTTCCCCATACAATAGCCAAGAGAAAAGAAAACATATGGCCATACAAAAACTCATATACAAATTTTCACAGCAGCATTGTCATGATATCCAAATAATGGAATCAATTCAAATGCCCATCAACTGATGAATGGATAAACAAAATGTGGCATGTCCATTCAATGGCTTATTCAGCTTTAATGCTGACTGAACTCCTGATTTATGCCACAACATGATGAGACTTAAAAACATGGTAAGTGAGAGAAGTCAGTCACAAAATGCCACGTAGTTGTGTGATTCTACAGGCAAAACTCTAGAGACAGAAAGTGGATTAGTGGTTGTAAGAGGCTGGAGGAAAGGGAAACAGGAAGTGACTGCCCATGGGTTTCTCTCTGGGATGACAGAAATGTCCTAGAAATTAGATAGTGACGATGGTCACACAATTTTGTAAATATAATGAAAACCACTGAACTGTACACGCACTTTCTTTTTTCTTTTTTTTTTTAAAGATTTCATTTATTTGACAGAGAGAGATACGAGAGCAGGAACACAAGCAGGGGGAGCGGGAGAGGGAGAAGCAGG
>NW_023270494.1:12313626-12430427 GCF_011800145.1 Mirounga leonina
CCCCCCCAGCCCTGCCCTACACCTGCATCCTGCACAGGGCTGGACGTCAGTGCGGCAGAGCAGAAGAAACCCACAGTTTGGGGTCAGAAGGACATGAGCTTTGGGGCGCCTGGGTGGCTCAGTCGTTAAGCGTCTGCCTTCGGCTCAGGTCATGATCCCAGGATCCTGGGATTGAGCCCCGCAATGGGCTCCCTGCTTGGTGGAGAGCCTGCTTCTCCCTCGCCCATTCCCCCTGCTTGTGTTCCCTCTTTTGCTATCTCTCTCTGTCAAATAAATAAAAACAAACAAATAAATAAATAAATAAAAGGATGAACTTTATGGTGTATGAATCATACTCAATGTTTTTAAAGGCCCACAGATTAGAAATAGCATGGTAGAGTCAAATAACTGGGAAAGTTCTGTGAAGCCAGTCCAAAAGTACAAGAAGTGTAGGGTTGTGACAGAAGGTGAGGCTTGTGAGATCCGGAGTTATCAGTCATGAAGAGCCCTGTCAATTTCCTACTGGGAAGGCACTGGAGTGCTTTAAACATGGTGGTGAGGGAAACCAGATGTGTGTTAGAAAGACCATCGGTGTGGTGTGTTGTGGGGCGTGGACTAAAGAGGGGCAGAGTTACAGCAAACCTAGGAAGGGGCGATGGTCTCTGGAACTAGGGAGGGGACAGTGGTGAATAACAAAACAAGCAGAGTGAACAAAACAAGTAGAACTTGGCAAGTGATTGGATATGAGAGATGAGGCAAAAAGAAAAGCCTAAGCAGCTGGGCAGACAGCAATGCCACAGGGAACAGGGAATAAGGGAAAACCCCTAGGAGGAGACTGGTTTAGCAACAAAGGAAGAAGATGGGGTTTGGTGAGAACAATGGGATTTAGATCAAGGAGAGACCTTAAGTAGGTAGTTGTATAGCGGACTTGGAGTGAGAGATGTTGGATGGAGATTTCTATGAGGGACACTATGGAGTACATGTACACATAGGCAGGCACACACACACCATACATACCCACGTGCATGCACATACATGCACACACGTGCACACTCACACCACCTGTCCATATAGATGCTTAATAACTTTCTAATGAATGACTGCATACATTACAAAGTAATTTAGTATCAAAAAATTATCATCTGCTTATTAATTTTTGGTACCTATCTTGCTTGCACCAGGTTTTCACCTCAGATTTACATGCAATTGTACTTCACAAAAAAGAACTTCAATCACATTTGCAGTGCATTCATATCCACTAATTACTGTGCAGCTAGCTGTAAGAAAGATTTGTTCACCCAACTGAAGGAATAAAATGTACCCTCGTACATAGGAGAAGGCAGAAGACTTTTCTCTTCCAAGAAGACTTGGCAATTTAAACTGAAAAATAAGGAACTAGGGAATCCGACAAAGGGAGGAAGGGGACCGGCTATGTATGCAATGTACCTGCAACAAACACAAAAATATGCCAAATTTATAGAAAAGATAAAACCAAAATGTGACAAAGAGGGAAAAAAACACATGAATTGACAAAATAAAACCAGAAAAGAGCTAATTCTCCACATCCTGATATATCTGCAGTGCACTTCCCAGACTCGTCCTAAAGCTGCCGTCACCAGGACATATTACAGACCCACAGTGTCTGCTTGGAAAGACATTTATAACTTTCAGTAAAATATGCTGAACCCAGACTATAATTGAGAGAATATGAGTTAACAATATCTTTACGACAGAATACCTCAAAAGAAGTGACATACTTTATTTTAAACACATATTGTAATTTGAAATAATGGCTTAAGGGCTTAAGTGAAGTACTATACAACTATGTGAGATTTGTTCATAAGAAATATTTTTATTACATTGCTCTTGGCACTGCTAATTCATATGAAAATATTTTTCTTAATTAAATTAAATGATCCTCCAAGAATAACCCATCCACTACTGATTTTGTTTACATCAAAAACAAGTTTATACTATAATTATTGTGTTATCTGAAATTTCAGAAAAGAAATGATCCAATGGCCTAAATCCAAAATTAAAATAAGGTAAAATCGGGGCGCCTGGGTGGCTCAGTTGGTTAAGCGACTGCCTTCGGCTCAGGTCATGATCCTGGAGTCCCGGGATCGAGTCCCGCATCGGGCTCCCTGCTCGGCGGGGAGTCTGCTTCTCCCTCTGAGCCTCCCCCCTCTCATGTGCTCTCTCTCTCTCTCTCTCTCATTCTCTCTCTTTCAAATAAATAAATATTTAAAAAATAATAATAAACATAAAATAAAATAAAATAAAATAAGGTAAAATCTCCAAAACTTATCCTACTACCTTTTCCCTGCTAATTTTTCTTAAAAACTATAGACTATGACAAAAAATTTAGAACATGAAATTCAAGAATTAGTCAAAAGTTTTCTAAGTGAAAACTACTTTATAAACCATTAGACTTCTAGAAGAAAATATACCAAAACATGAACAATATCTAGACAGTTGGTCTTCAATTTTATTTTTTTCATACTTTTCTGTATATTCTGTGAGCATCCATTATTTTTATAATAAAATATTTTATTCTGAAGCATAAACCTTTGTATTTTCCATCACAATTTTATGACGCTTACCTTTTTTTCCCAATCATTATTCAGAGATTCTGTACTCTGTTCACATATCTTTTTTAGCTCTGTAATCTGGTTTTCTTTGGTCTCTCTGATAACTTGACAGTCACGAATAAGGGCCTGAACTGTCAAAAATGATGAAAACATAGTTAAGCCAATTCTTGCTACCTCATAAGAGTCTGATGACAAAAAATATGGTTCACCAGTTAACAGTTCCATTTTTCTGCAAGTCTTCTCAATTGTCTAAAGTATCTCTTATTCCTTCCTTTCTCCATTTCTGGCTGAATCCATTATTACTCGCTCTCTAGACAATTTTAACAGTGTGCTGGCCTTCGTATCATTCCCTTCCAGTGGGCCCTCCACTGCTTTGAGAGGCCTTTCTACAGTGAAAATCCAGCCCTGTTACTCCCAGACTTGAAATCTTTCTGCAGCTTCCCTCACCTAAAAGGTAAAAGCCAAAAATCTCTAATATGGAAAACAACTCATCATGATCTGACTGCTTCCTGGCCGTATCTCTTACCACTTCCATATTTTTAACCTTGTACTGTAAACACACAAACCTATCTGCAGCTTCCTGAGGCCATATTCTTTCATCTATTCACGGCCTAACTGATCATTTATTATGTGGAATGCCCGTCCCTCCCTTGTTGAAAAACCGCTACTTATCCTTGGTCTCAATTCGAGTATCACCTTCTTTATGACACATTCACCAACCAGATTTCTCCCCTTGAAGGGGCAGAAAGCAACTCCTCCTCATTCCCAGGGAACCTCATCTATTTCTCCAATAAATCACTTATTACTTTATATGTTATAATGGCTTACTTGCCTATCTCCTGAGGAGAAAGATACTTCAACTTTTTATCTACAGGGCATAACAAACACTGCCACACAGGCAAGGACTCAAAAAGATGTGTCCTGGGGCGCCTGGGTGGCTCAGTTGGTTGAGCGACTGCCTTCGGCTCAGGTCATGATCCTGGAGTCCCTGGATCGAGTCCCGCATCGGGCTCCCTGCTCGGCGGGGAGTCTGCTTCTCCCTCTGACCCTCCTCCCTCTCATGTGCTCTCTTTCTCTCTCATTCTCTCTGTCTCAAATAAATAAATAAAATCTTAAAAAAAAAAAAAAAGATGTGTCCTGGATACACAGACGGAGGAACTCATCATTCCAATATATCATTACTCCTAGATACGTTAAAATCATTGCCAAGGTTTATGTTACTGAGACAAAATAGACTGTAAATATATAAAACATTTGCCTTATAAATCATTTAAATTTCTATCTTCTTTTTTTAAAGAACTGTCGCTGATTTAAGTGAAAATTTGTTTAATATATCATGTAAAATAAATTCTGGAGGGTAAAATAAATTCAGTTGTATGTTTGCTTGAATGTACTATTTTTCCTAGCTTACTGAATATGTTCTTCACTTTCTTTAAGATTGCAAAATTTTCATAAACATTTACATAGAAACTTCTTTCACTCATGTATCTCAACTATGCAACACAGGAGGGGAAAAGGCGAAGAATTCAAGTTAACCTAATATTAGTTTTTAGTATCTACAACATTTTACTTCACAATCCCAAAATTAAAACTAAGATCTGTTTGCAATTCAAAAAGCCTTAGGAAATACTATTTTTAAACCTTAGGCATGTTTAAATTGCCTGGTTTGAATCAGGGTAAGAAACGAAAACCTAGAAAAAAATTTTAAATATTTTTGTAGCCACTGATATTTGGCAAAAGAACCTGAACAAATTTCTAATTACTTTCACCAACATTTAAGGCTGGAAATAAACCTAAAAATATCTATTTCATTAGTTAACTTATATACGTAATTGCCACCCTAAATTTCAAGGGCATTACCGTTCTCTCAGACATTCAGGCTTGGCGGTTTGGGAGAGAGCCAGTAAGTTCCATATGGAAACCCTAAACAGAAAGCTCTCCCATCGCTTATATCTTACCATTCACCAAATCCTCCAAAATATCTTCTTCCCTTCCACTCTCACTAGCCTCCTCGCCCTTGCCATCATTCAGGTATTCTGGGTCCTTATCACCTCACATGCAAAGTTACCAAAGCATGGAACCAGAACATCCTTGAGTTGGAAGGGACCTTATATATTATTTATTCCAACCTCACCATTTTATAATGAGTAAGCCATAGCCCAGAAACTTCCTGATGTCATATAGCAGACATTGAACACCGGGGCTGGGATTAGAGCCCATGTTTCTAAGTGGAATGCACTCTTGCTCTCTCTCGCTTTCTCTCACTCTTCCTCACTCTCTCTCTCCTGCTGCCTCTATTATAACAGACTAGAAACCAGCCTCACTTTGTTTGGCACACCCACCGTTACCAGGCTACTTCTCCTAAAACATGAGGTCCTAAAGCTCACCTCTCAAAAATCTTCTCTGACTCTCCAGCATCAACAGGATAAACTTGAAACTTCTAAGTCTGAAATTCAAGGTCATGCTTAAGTCAGGACAAGTCCTGTGTCTAGTCCTTTGCAATCCTTCTCCTAATGCACGGGACCATCCCCTCCAGCCCAGGGGTTCTGCAGCATCCTTCCTACACCTGACGACACAGCATTCCTATCCCTGACCTGTAACTCTTCTCTCGAACTAATCAAATCTTACAAAACTTTTAAAGTTCCTTTCTCCAAAACATATTTTCATCAACACTCACTCTCTCTGCCTACCTGTTGCATTTCAGTGTTTAACCTACAGTCATAGTCAATTTTTACACTTGATTACATGCTTTCTTTTCCTTCGTAATGGAAGTGGGAATGGGGAATACTTTTTAAATGTTTGTTCTGTCAGTCACGATACCAGCATATACCACAAGGCTTAAAGTAAATACTTAATGCAATGAATTTTATTAGACCACGAGGAGTAATTTCCCTAGACTTCCCTGTGAAAGCCAGTAAGCTCTAATCTATAACCCACCCAGGGCAGCTCCAGTCCAATAAGGAGAGAAAATTAGGAAGAGGGAGGGACAGTGACAGACTCCTTAACCAAACCAACCATCACTGCCGCCACCATCACCCATACATACACATACCTACATACATACATACACACCACATCCCCCCCGACATACCCCCCCACACACACACCACCCCATACACACACCATACACACACATACACAAACCACACACACCATACATACACACCATACACACACACCACATACCCCATACACACACATACACACAAACACACCATACACACCCAAATATACACACACCCTATACGTACACATACGTACACACACACCACATATCCCCCCACACACCACCTACACATACACACCATACACACACACACACCACATACCCCATACCCACACACACACCATACACACGTATCACACCACACACTTCATACACACACAGAGTTTTTTCTCAGTTGTATGAAAGCCCACATAAACATCCCCATGTCATGTTAAAAGGTCAAAAATAAAATTTTACTTGATACAGCCACTAAAATAAAATGGAAATGTTTTTAAAAAATTAATGTAACCATACAACATCACCTTTTTTTTCAAGTTTTCTAATAGTCTCCTCCATCTCATTTTGTTTCTTTTTGTATAAAGTTTTCAATTCTTCTATTTCATTATTCTTTCTTTCTAAAATCTGCGAATGAATTTAAAATGTTTTAGTAAACTATTTTTTATACATAGAACACATAACTTTTTTAAATAAGCACAATATTTTTTGCAAATCTCTCAGCTAATCCCATAAATGGTTTCCCAAAAAAAGATGTAAAAATTGTATTTTAGGGCACTGAGAAAATATCAAATATACTAGAATAATTGATTACTGAAAGAAATATGTTATCAGCTTCCAATTTTCATATATTAAGTTTTGAGAATATAAATAATAAATTAGGTGATTCTCTAAAATACAATTCAGAGATTAAAGGGTCATAAAGTAGCAGAGAGAAGCCATCAGAAAATCGGCATGTTGGTGCAACACAATCCACCCCCTGCTGCACAGGGACAGAACAACTTCAGATGAGTGGTCCCTGGATCCTCCCTCCCTCCGGTGTCCTTTCTTTTTCATGCACAATAACAAGAATCCCCAGACACATGGGAAGATGAGCTGTATTAGGTTTCTTTTATATCTAGTTCTGCTATTATGAATCAAAAAAATCAGTTCAAAATAAGTCAAAAATTGCATGAATATTTTACATCGTTAATTGTATTGTGCCAGAAGTTTTAAATGAATTGTTTTATAAGATTTAATCATGATTTTATACTCCTAAATACATCTGTACACACATGAACAAAAAAAAAGAAAAGAAGAGAAAAAGAAAACCTGGAGAAATAACCAAAATGTAGTAGCTAGCAAGTAGGACCAAAAATGTGCTAACAAAGGGGAAAAAAGAAAACCAAACAGAGGCAGGAGTATGAATATCCACTTTTCTTATGGTTGGAGTATATTTCCTATACACCCAAATTCAGCTTAAAAAAGAAAAAATGGCAGGGGGCATTATTCACCACCGTCTAACCAACTTTTTCTTAGTGCTTTTATTACCAGCATTTTACTTTACCTTTCATGGTTTTAGTTCCACCTCTAAGAATGATTGGTAAATAAGAAAAGGAGCTAGTTTGATCCCAATGTTCATAAAGAAGCAAAAAAGGAAAAGAATGTATGCAAAAAGGTAAAACACTCTAATTTTGTTCCTTCCCAATTCCTGACACTTAGAAAATGCCATCTAAGCAACAAACAGATGAATATACTTTCCAAATCTGGCATAAGATCAAGGATTTTATTTATATTTTACCTGGCGTTTCAAACTAGTTGCATTGCTTTATTTTTTCATGCAGAATTTATTTTGAGAAATTCCTGGAAAGAATATTATTATAAATGTTTTTCTTAGAATAGATTTTTGTAATGGACATACCGAGAAGCCTATTTCAAACTCTATTACCATGATTTTTCCAAATATATTTTTATACTTACTTATCTTATACATCAATAGATTCTCTTTCATTTGGATAGATATATTAAAATTATATTACTAAATCTCTAACATATTTGTGATAGAGAGCTGTTTTTATCTAATCAATTTAAGCTAAGGTAAAATTCTAGTAAGAGCAGAAAGTTATACTGGCCTTTAAATGTGAATAGGAAAGAAGAAAGAAAAAGGAAAAGGATTCAGTATTTTTTCTCTTTCTAATTTTCAATCAGTGGTTTCCTTCTTGTTGCTTTTAAAGAAAATGAGCCAAATAGGCACCTGAATAAATATTAATATATTTCAGCTTTTAAGAGAGCTTGGGTATGTGATGTGTGGCCTCAAGTCCCTGCCACCATCTCTGTCACTCAGTTTTGGGAGGCTTTGCTGTGAAACAGAAAATGCCAAGTTTCTATTTGGATTAACCTTCATGTATTAAAATATATAAAAATACCACTCAGTTTTTTAAGTCAATACTAAAATGTACTAATCATTCAAATTCCATGTGGGATAACAATAAATTAATTATTGGTGCTGTGCCCATTAAGAAGAAAAATAAGTGTTCTTTAAAAAAGCAAACTGAAACATTAAAAGGCATAAATCCAATGAGCTAGTGAACAAAGAAGCCTATATTCCATGCTACCATCACAGTGCACGCAGTCTATACCAAACAGAACTAAATCCAAAAGTTCTTTTTCCAATTAAAAAGAAAATTTTAATTTCCAGAAACCCAAAAGAATATCAGACTATCAGACTAAAAGAAATGCCAGTGTTTACAGCTGATCTCTTCAGCTTTTACGAGAGGTAATGATAGAATGCAGATTACGGACTATAAGAAGGCCAGCCCTCAAACAACAGAGGAAGAACTGAAAGGCAATTGAAACCATAAGGATATTTACATAGACACATTTGTTTAGAAGATGAAGTTTAAAGATCAACTTTGGCCAAATTATTAATTTAGCAAATTCCATTTAAAGCACAGACTGTTATAAGTACGTAAATAAGTGGATGGTGGGATGAGGGTTACAAGACCTAGAATATTCCGGCAGATACCCTACCTTCTGAACGTCGGCATCATGTTTCTGCTGCAGTTTAAGCTTCTCCTCATGACATTTAGCTTCCAGCATTTTTATTTTTATGTCCAACTTCAAGAAAAACATTTTAAAGGTGTTATTAACATACTTTTCCCTTTGGCAAAAGCACACAAATTAAAATAATTCCCAATGTGACAGTATCATTTTCCACTTTTTTCTTATGGCCACTGGTCTAGCAATCACATCATCTTACCAAAACTTTGGTTACATTCTTTGATTACCTCCAAGCTAACTTTCAAATAAATTTCACTGGACAGGCAAAACAGAGACTACTAAATACAGATTCAGCAGTTATCCCCACCCCACTCCACCCTCAAAAGAAGTCCTCTTAAATTTATATTTTGCTATAAATCCAATAGTAGTTTAGCCTTTGTTTACTATTTCTGAGCCTCTATGCAACCTTTTTACTTTTTTCTTTTCTCGTATCTACATGCTCATTAAAACTACTCTTATTTACCTACATACTTAAATATGACAATTTGAGAGTGGATGTCCACAATTATGGCATATTACTGATAATCACACATTTCTCTTAACAGATTTTCCAGTTCTGTCTCCTGGAATCATAGACCCTGACTACTTCAAGGAAGTAACTTAATCTCCTTTCGAGCATTCATTAACAACTCCTATCCTTATCAAACCAACACCTACTGTACCAGTGCTCTGAGCGAAGCCAGCCAAAATGTAACCAATCCTTATTGATAATAATGGGCACATCTCAGAATTAGAAGAATAATAGTGACAGGTTTTAAAATGAACAACATGAAACTGATTATCTCAAATGTGAAAGTGTTTGACCACCTGATTCCTTACCCTTTGAAAGAGTATATACATTGGAGTCTGACAGACCTCATTTCTATTTCGAATTCTAATCCCACTACATTAACTGTTGTGACTTTGGGCATGTCACCATTTTGAGATTTTATTTCCTCTCCTGCTAGTTAAGATTAATTACCCTTACCTCAACGAGCTGTGAAGCTTATTTTCAATGATATCACTTAAGTAACTATACTCAGGACAATGCTCGGCCCAAAGTAGGTACTCAAAAAAATTAGTCTACAACCTTCAGGAAAATTTTCTTTTAAAATATTACAGGGACGCCTGGGTGGCTCAGTCGGTTAAGCGACTGCCTTCGGCTCAGGTCATGATCCTGGAGTCCCTTGATCGAGTCCCGCATCGGGCTCCCTGCTCTGCGGGGAGCCTGCTTCTCCCTCTGCCTCTGCCTCTCTCTCTCTCTGTCTCTCATGAATAAATGAATAAAATCTTTAAAAAAATAAAAAATAAAATAAAATATTACAAATGCACTGTCAAAATACTCTCTTGAAAATTTCTGAAATACACTTTATATTTTTCAATGGCTGTTTCAAAAAAGTAATGAATCTGAACTTAAGATAAACAGGCATTATCAAGTCAACATAGTAAAATGAAATTTAAAACTTTCACAAACCAAAGTTAACACAATCTCATGATTTTTTAAACACTGAGTGGTGGAGAGGAAAGCAGTCATCCATTTACTACCCACAAGGAAAAAATTGTAACTGTTTCCATTCTTTTGCCTCTAACTCCCTTTGTTACTTCTTCCTCATTTTAGCAGAAAGGGGGCTGGGTGGTCTAAGTCCATGTGAAGATCCTCAACAGAAGCATTTTAGGAGTCTATTAAAAAGTAATCAAACTCAAAAAAGCAATATAAGCAGGCTGGGCAGACATGGGAGACACAGTTCATTGCCGTATCTTTCCCTAACACTTCGAGAGAATTTGTCATACCCTCGGCTTCTGAGGGCCAGCCCTAAATGCCATGGATCTATGTTGCCATAACCCAACCCACCTCCTCCCATCTGTTCCACTTCAATCTTGGTTGACCAGATAAGGAATAAACACCTGAGACATGCTTAACCAATCCATTAGTTAGAGAATAATCATTCCGATGCTCTCTCTCAAGAATCTGAACTAGGACAGCAAGTTAGTGACTTTGAGGAACAAACAAGTCCTAGAGGGGCAGCAATCAAAAGAAAGCAGATGAATCCATTATACAGAAGAGGGCAAAGCACATACACCAACATAACAAAGACCAGACACCATACAGCGTCTGAAATTTGAAGTAAGCAAACTCAGGCCCTAATAGTGTCCATGATAGTAGGAGTACTTGAATTCAAAGGCTTCCTGCATTCTTTTTTATTTCAGGGAAACTTGATGGATCTCTGTTCTTGCAACCATACAGATATATCTAAATTTGATCTTTCTGCTATAATTTTTACTTTGGTATAATATTAAACTTAAAGAAAAGTTGCAATAATAGTACAAGGAGGGCGCCTGGGTGGCTCAGTTGGTTAAGCGACTGCCTTCGGCTCAGGTCATGATCCTGGAGTCCCGGGATCGAGTCCCGCATCGGGCTCCCTGCTCAGCGGGGAGTCTGCTTCTCCCTCTGACCCTCCCCCCTCTCATCTGCTCTCTCTCATTCTCTCTCTCTCAAATAAATAAATAAAATCTTTAAAAAATAAAATAAAATAAAATATTATAAAAAAAAAAAAAATAGTACAAGGAGCTCCCATATACCCTTTACCCAGATTCACAAACTGTTTATATTTTGCCTGATGTGCTTTATCATTTCTTACACTTGTATCTATTTATAGACATAAATAAAATTATTTTCTGAACCCTTTGTGAGAAAGCTAGAGACGTCATGCTCCTCTGTCCCTAAAAAATTCAGTGTATATTTCCTTAAAACAAAGATGCTATCTCCTATAACCACAGCCATTATCAAAATCAGAAAATGTAATAGAACACAATAATATTACTTAATGCACAGTCTATAGTCAAGCTTTATCAATTATCACAATAATGCCATTAGCAAGTATTTTTTTCCCAGTCCAAGATCCAATTCAAGATCACGCATTAGCCTTAGGTATCATATCAACTGTATCTCCTAGGACAGCCTTTCTTTGTTGTTTCTTGACCTTGACATTTTAGAAGAGTACAGCCAATCATTAAATGTCCCTCAATTTGGATTTGTCTAATGTTTCCTGATGACCAGACTTATTAGATTTTAGCAAGATTAACACTAATGTGATGTTGTGTCCTTTTTCATTCCATCTTATTAGGAGGGGGGTGGTTTGTCCCAATATTGCCAATGTAACATTTGATAACTTGGCTAAGAGAGAGAACACCAAGTTATCGTAAGGGTAGTATTAAAAAGAAAGTTTCTCTACTGCCATCCTAAAATAATGATAATAAAAGAGTATCTCTTTTCTAGAAACTCTTACCTTGACACCACAAAATAGTTCTATATTTCTGCCTATACTTGGGGGCATGATTCATGATAAATTATCAGGATTAGAATATAGAAACAATCTTATTAGTATAGTATATAAAGGCAATACAGGACATAAGATACAGATATATAGATATGCATAAATCTATGTGCATCCATATACATATACCATATGCGTATGGAAAGACAGTAAACAGCCTTGCTTAATTTAACACAAAGACTGAAATTAAAAGACTAACTATAGCACTTCTAATTTGTTTGACAAAAACCCCCCAACCCCCCGCCTCCAGTAAGTCTGATTCCAAACAACATTTAAGTTTTCTTTAACTGGGCTCAGCATATACACTATCAATTTCAAACTGAAGAACCATGGAGGTCTACTTCAGGTTATAATGGGGTAACTAGTACCAAACTCACCTCCCATTGTTAACAAGCACAAAATGGGATGAAATATAGGAGGTGACCATTCCCAGGTATTAGGAAACAGGCAGTGTGATATTGTCATCCTCCTAAGCTGAGTCCCACTATCATTCTGGCTCTCTGCATGGGCACAACCACAGTCCACATAGAGCCCCAAAGCTCTACTGAACTGGGAAGGCAAAGGTCAGAGTTCAAGACAGTTGAAGAAGCTGGAATCCTAAGGAAAGGGCACTAGGGAAATGGGAACTGCCAGCAGGAGCCCCTGCCAATCCTTGAGAATGGGCTGGGATGTGTGTGCATCTGACGCACCAGGTGCATGCACTGGGTAAATAACAAAGCCTGGCTGCTATAAGGTAGAAAATACAATAGAAAGCACAGATTATACAGTGCTGTGAGATATTGAAGGCCCAGCCCAAGCAAACTGAAGACATCTTCCTAACAACTTGGGAATACCTGGGCATCTAGCTGAAACACCACAAAGGCCACATTTTAGGCTTATCCTAAACCTATACAATAAAAGCAAGCCTTTGTAAGATCTTCAGAAGAGACAGAGCTTGTAGATTAGATCCCACCATGCTGGAGGAGTTTGGGAAATATCTTTGGCTTTCCACATATTTTCCTTAATAGAATGTAAAGCCAAGTTTACACAGGTTAGAGGTAACTTACCAAATAACTGAACAGCCCATAAGAACAATAACAATAACAATAAAAATCACGATTCTGTGGCAGAAAACCACAGAATCTAAAGGTCTCTAAAATGTGTCATCCACAATGACAATGTCCTTTACACAGAAATTAATAAACATGGGAAAAAAATGTCTATATGCAAGAACAAAAAAGTAAAAGGAGTTAATAAGGCCCAAGATGAACCTACTTGGCACATAAGACTTTAAAGCAGTTAATAGAAATACTGCAGAGAACTAAAGGAAAATGTATTAAAAAAAATAAAAATTCATTTTAATGAGAGAACAGATAAGGAATCTCAGCAGCGTAATGGAATTGTAAAAAGAAACAAGTAGAAATTCCAGAAAAGAAAATTATAACAACTGAAAGGGAAAAAAATCTCTAGATAAGCTTAGCAATACATTTGAGATGGCAGAAGAAAGTGTCTGTGAATTCGATGACACATCAATAGAAATGATCTAACCCAATGACCTGAGAGGGAAAAAAAAAGATTAAAGAATTAATGAAAAGTGAACAAAACTTTAGGCAGCTGTGGAACAAAATCGAAGAGTCTAATATACCTAAAGAGGTGAGTGAGAAAAGGGAGAAAAAATATTCAAAGAAATAGTGGCAAAGAACTTCCCAAGTTTGAGAAAAAATAAATACTAACTTAAAGATCCAAGATGCTCAGTCAACTCTGAGATGTGATAAATACAAAGAAAACAACATCTAGGCGTATTACAGTCACACTGCTGAAAACCAAAGATAAAGAGAAAATTTTAAAAACAGCCAGAAGAAAAAAGACATTATCTACAGGGGAACAATAATAAGAATGACTGCTTGCTCCCCATGAGAAACAATAGAGGCCAGAGGACAAAAGAATAATATCTTAGAAGTGCGGAAAGGGAAAGAAAAAAAAATTTTTTTTTCAGATAAAAGAAAAACTGACAGAACTTGTCACCAGTAGAACTGCCCTACAAGAAATAATAAAAGATGTTCCTCAGGATGAAAGGAAATTATACCAGATACAAACTCAGATGCGAAAGAAAGAAGAGTCCCTGAAAGAGTAAATAAGTGGGTAAATACAAAAGAGGGGTTTTCTCTTCTCCTAATCTCCTCAAAAGACAACTATTTAATGCAAAATTAACAACACTGGAAGGTGGGGCTTAATGTACTTAATGTATGTAGAACCATGTCAACAATAGCACAGAGAATCGGGGCAGGCTTAAACTGAATTATACTATTTTTAAATTATTAGATTTGTGACGTGGGAAGAAGAGTGTGGGAAAGGTCCAGTGTGAGGTGATTCAGTCCTGACACTACATAGACTCTGACAGGGGCAGGATGCACAGCCCTAGAACAACCAATAAAGAAAAATATCAAAGCATATATAGCTAAGAACTCAAGAGAAAAATTTAAATGAAATAATTTTTTAAATTAATAACTGAAAATAGGACAACAAAGGAGTGGGAAAAAAGAAGGTCCCAGTGGAAACAAGTAACAAGAAAATACATTGAAAGCCAACTGGCCATATCAATAATTACATTTAAATGAACTAACCACTCTAATAAATGACACAGAGACTGTTAGACTACATTTTTAAAGAATGACCCCATTATATGCTGTCTACCACTGATCTGTTTTAAATATAAAGACATAAATAGGTTGAAAATTAAAGGGTACGAAAAGATATGCCACACAAACCAAGAAAAGGACTATGATACAAGATAGAGGGATATTTTATAGTGATAGAGGAATTCATCCTAGCAATATTAAGAAGATGTCCTAATTATGTATATATCAAATAACAAAGTTTCCATTTGTATGCAGAATAGAACAACATACTTTGTATCCAGAATATAAAAAGTATCTAGAATATAAAATATAATTGTGTCCAGAATATAAAAAGAGCTCTTACAAATAAAAAAATTAAAAAAAAAAAAAGAGCTCTTACAACATAATAATAAAATGGCAAAAAACCTTATTTCTTTTCAAATGTAATAGCATGAGGAGCAGCTGGGTGGCTCAGTCAGTTGAGTATCCAACTCTTGGTTATGGCTCAGGTCGTGATCTCAGGGTTGTGAGATGGAGCCCTATGTCCAGCTCCGTGCTCAGTGGGGAGTCTGCTTAGGGCTCTCTCTCCCTCTCCCTCTGCCCCTTCCCCCTGGGCTTTCTCTATCTCTCTAAAATAAATAAATCTTTTAAAAAATGCAATAGCATTAAACAAATACTTCACATAAAAAAATACATAAATGGGCCATAAGCATATGAAAAGATCATTAGCCATCAGGAAATGCAAATTAGAACCACGACGTCAAGCCAGAAAAAGACATGGAGGAAACCTTAATGCACATTGCTAATTGGAAGAAGTCCTTCTGAAAGGCCACTTCATCTGATCTATGGCCATACCACCCTGAATGTGCTGATCTCATTTGAAAGGACAACTATCTGACATTCTGGAAAAGGTAAAATTAAAGAGATAGTAAAAAGATCAGTGGTACCAGAGGTTCAGGGGAGGGAGGGAGAGAAGAAGAGATGGAGAAGAGGAGATTTTTAGGGCATACTATTCTGTATGATACTATATCATGTGACATTATATATTTGTCAAAACCCACAGAACTATATATATAACCCAAAGAATAGATATTAAAGTAAATCATGGACTTTAGTTAATAATAATCTATCAGAACTGGTTCATCAATTCTAACTACTGTACCATACTGATGCAATATGGTAATAATAGGGGAAACTGGGTGGGAAGGGAGGTAATTTAGGAATTCCCTATACTTTCTGCTAAGTTTTTCTAACCTAAAACTGCTCTAAAAAAAATAAAGTCTATTATTATTTTTTAAACTACAATGAGATACAATTTCAATGGCTAAAATAATTCTTTTTTTAATGGCAACTGGTATCAGTTTATTTCAAGACAGTTCTCATTCTGGAATTTTAGTTCATCTAACTTTTGTTGCTTCCACATACCATACACAGATGTCTTTAAAAGTATGACTTTTTCATATTTACCCAAGCTTATAAAACAAATACATATCTTTATGTTGTTAGATTATTTATTGTTAGTTATTTCCTATAGGACTCTTAACCTGTAAAAGGGTATTGGAAATTCTTATTCAGAAAGTTTAATTAAGTTGGCATTGTATATCAACAAATCTTTTTTTTTTTTAAGTTTTTATTTAAATTCTAGTTAGTTAACCTACAGTGTAATATTGGTTTTAGGAGCAGAATTTAGTGATTCATCACTTACACACAACACCCAGTGCTCATCATAACAAGTGCTCTCCTAATCCCCATCACCAATTTAGCCCATCCCCCACCCACCTCCCCTCTAACAACCATTTGTTCTCTGTCATTAAGAGTTTATGGTTTGCCTCCCTTTCTTTTTTTTATCCTTCCCCTATGTTCATCTGTTCTGTTTCTTAAATTCTACATATGAGTGAAATCATATGATACTTGTTTTTCTTTGACCGACTTATTTCGCTTAGCATAATATACTCTAGCTCCATCCGTGTTGTTGAAAATGGCAAGATTTCATTCTTTGTGATGGCTGAGTAATATTCCATTGTGTGGCTTTTGGCTTTTGGCTCAGGGAGGCAAAGGTGCAACTTTCTTCAGTCATCCCAAATCCGGGTTCATCCATCACCAGCCACCTCCACCATGGCGCCTAAGTTCAACCCCAACGAGATCAAAGTCGTGTACCTGAGGTGCACCGGTGGCGAAGTTGGTGCCACGTCTGCCCTGGCCCCGAAGATCAGCCCGCTGGGTCTGTCTCCAAAAAAGGATGGTGATGACATCGCCAAGGCAACCGGTGATTGGAAGGGTCTAAGGATTACAGTGAAACTGACCATTCAGAACAGACAGGTCCAGATTGAAGTGGTAGCTTCTGCCTCTGCCCTGATTATCAAAGCCCTCAAGGAACCAGCAAGAGACAGAAAGAAGCAGAAAAACATTAAGCACAGTGGAAATATCACTTTTGATGAGATTGTCAATATTGCCCAACAGATGCAACACCGGTCTTTAGCCAGAGAACTCTCTGGAACCATTAAAGAAATCCTGGGGACTGCCCAGTCTGTGGGCTGCAATGTTGATGGCCTCCACCCTCATGACATCATAGATGACATCAACAGTGGTGCAGTGGAATGCCCAGCTAGTTAACTACAAAGGAAAATGTTTCGAAAAAGGATCATTTGACAAGCAAAAAAAAAAAATTCCATTGTGTGTGTGCGTGTGTGTGTGTATCACATCGTCTTTATCCATTCATCAGTGGATGGACAATTTCCATATTGTTGATAATGCTGCTATAAACATCAGGGTACATGTGCCCCTTCGAATCAGTACTTTTGTATCCTTTGGGTAAGTATTTGGTAGTGCAATTGCTGGGTTGTAGGATAGTTCTATTTTTACCTTTTTGAGGAACCTCCATACTGTTTTCTGGAGTGGCTGCACCAGTTTGCATTCCCACTAACAGTGTGAAAGGGTTCCATTTTCTCCGAATCCTCGACAACATCTGTTGTTTCCCGTGTTGTTAATTTTAGCCATTCTGAGAGGTGTGTGGTGGTATCTCACTGTGGTTTTGATTTGCATTCCCCTGATGATGAGTGATGTTGAGCATCTTTTCATATGTCTGTTAGCCATCTGTGTGTCTTCTTTGGAAAAATGTCTATTCATATTTTCTGCCCATGTCTTAACTGGATTATTTGTTTTTTGCTTTTTGTTTGTTTTTTGTTTTTGGGGGTTGGGGGGGTGTTCGTTTTGATAAATTCTTTACATTTTGGACACTAACCCTTTATCAGATATGTCATTTGCAAATATCTTCTCCCATTCCATAGGTTACCTTTTAGTTTTGTTGGTTGTTTCCTTTGTTGTGCAGAAGCTTTTTATCTTGATGAAGTCCCAATAGTTCATTTTTGTTTTTGTTTCCCTCACCTCCAGAGACATGTCTAGTAAGAAGTTGCTATGGCCGAGGTCAAAGAGGCTGTAGCCTGGGGTGCCTGGGTGGCTGAGTCAGTTAAGTGTCCAACTCTTGATCTCAGCCCAGGCCTTGATCTCAGGGCCGTGAATTCAAGCCCCACCATGGGCTCTACGCTGGATGTAGAGCCTACTTGAAAAAAAAAAAAGTTGATGCCTATGTTCTCCTCTAGGGTTTTGATGGTCTCCTGTCTCACATTTAGGTCTTTCATCCATTTTGAATTTATTTTTGTGTATGGTATAAGAAAGCAGTCCAGTTTCATTCTTCTGCATGTGGCTATCCAGCTTTCCCAAAACCATTTGTTGAAGAGACTTTTTCCCATTTGATATTCTTTCCTGCTTTGTCAAAGATTAGTTGGCCATATAGTTGCGGGTCTATTTCTGGGTTTTCTATTCTGTCCCACTGATCTATGTGTTTTTCTGCCAGCACCATACTGTCTTAACTACAGTTTTGCAATACTAATATAGCTTGAAGTCTGGAATTGTGATGCCTCCAGCTTTGCTCTTCCTTTTCAAGATCGCTTTGGCTATTCAGGGTCTTTTGTGGTTCCACACAAATTTTAGGACTGTTTGTTCTATCTCTGTGAAAAATGCTGTTGGTGTTTTGACAGGGGTTACATTAAATGTGAAGACTGCTTTGAGTAGCATAGACATTTTAACAATATTTGTTCTTCCAATCCATGAGCATGGGGTGTTTTTCCATTTCTTTGTGTCCTCTTCAATTTCTTTCATGAGTATTCTATAGGTTTCAGAGTACAGATCTTTTGCCTCTTTGGATTTGTAATAAACCTAACTCTTCTTTAAATGTTTGGTAAAGGTGCGCCTGGGTGGCTCAGTTAAGTGTCTGCCTTCAGCTCAGGTCATGATCCCAGGGTCCTGGGACTGAGCCTCGTGTCGGGCTCCCTGCTCAGCAGGCAGTCTGCTTCTCCCTCTCCCTCTGCCCACCCTCCCCACTTGTGCTTGCGTGCTCTCTCTCTCAAATAAATTTTTTTTTAAATCTAAAAAAAAAAATGTTTGGTAGAATTCCCCCGGGAAGCCATCTGGCCTTGGACTTCTGTTTGTTGGGAGATTTTTGATTACTGATTCAATTTCTTTGTGGTTTATAGGTCTGTTCAAATTAAAATAATTTTTTAACTGACAATATAAAGTGTTGGCGAGGATATGGAACAACTTGAACTCTCATACATTGCTGATAGGAGTAGAAAATTGTACAACAACTTGAAAAGCAGTTTAGCAGTTTTATCCAAGAGAACTTAAAAACATAAGTCAACCAAAAATTTGTACATTAATTTTCATGGTAGCCTCATTCATAACAGCCAAAACTGAGAACAAACCAAATGGTGATTAACAGATCAATGGATAAACAAATGATGGTATGTTCATGCAATAGAACTACTGCCCAGCATCATAAGAGATGATCACACCGCATACCGCTAGCCCAAGAAAAGAGCAAAATTCAAAATCTTAAGTATGATTTCTACTGAATGTGTATTGCTTTAGCACCATCATAAAGTCAAAAAAGTGTTAAGTCAAACCACCATAAGTCGGGGACCATCTGCAGTATCAATTTCAGTAGCAGCAGCAAGAAGTGAAAAGAAAACATTGCAGAAGCAGAAAAACAATAAATACTTGACTGATTACGTTCAACTTGCAAAGCTCTGTTCCCAACAGTTTACATGCATTGTTTCATTAGTTCACGTAATCCTCATAATGGCATCTGCAAGTGGGTACTTTCACCAGCTCCCTTTTACAAACAGTGAAACTAAAGCACAAAGAGGTACCTGCTCAATGTCACCCAGCCACAGAAGTATAAAGCCTGGATTCATACTCAACAGTCTGGGTCCAGCTAATGAATGCAAGCTAAATAAAGCTGAGTAGCTTTTCAAATATGAGAGTTAGGGGCATCTGGGCGGTTCAGTCAGTTACGCGTCCGACTCTTGGTTTTGGCTCAGCTCATGATCTCAGCGTCCTGAGATCAAGCCCCGAATCTGGCTCTGCCCTGAGAGTGGAGCCTGTGTGAGATTCTCTCCCTCCTCAAGCAAGGAAAAGAAGATGCTTTCTAAATAAACAGTCTTACGGTTTTAATGAGAAATGCCTGCTTGGGACAGAAAACCTGGCACAACTAGGAAAGAGAGGAGCGACCGGCACATAACCCATAAGTCACTGACACTATAAAACTTGCTATGATTCAACTTCTGTTCCCTAAAGACTTCTCTTAATTTTTTAAGATTAAGAACTCCTACTTTTTTAAAATTATTTAGTACTTTACACACATTTTCCTCAGTGATATTTAATAGATTAAATTAATATTTAATTTTTTAAAAATCCCAATTAAAGGTTACCAGCAGAAACTGCTCTTTAAATATCTGCACTTTCCCCACAAAATATCATTTTTCTTTTTCCCTTCTTTTTAACAATGACCTTTTCATTGTGCGTATATCCCACGTTCTGTACTTCCACTTCCTCCCCTCCTTTCAGAATTTGCCTTTATTAAAACTGCAATCTCAAAGGTCACAATGTGACATAATTGTCATTCTTCCTCCAAAAGCCCTTTGATCACCAAATCTAAGGGCAAATTCCATGCTTTTGTCTTCAGCGATTTGCACGAGGATCATCTGTTTTCCTCAGCTTCTGTGACTCTGCTGTTCTGGTTCTCCTCTTGCTCTGGAGAGGGTTTCTCTGTCTCCTCCACATCATCCCGTTCTTCCAGCCAGCCCCGAGGTTGCTTTCACTACCGGTAAACACTTGCCTTTGGTGATTTTATCTGGATTTACCTCTAATCTCCCACACAGGTGAGTCACAACTGTCCATCTCCAGGACTCAGATCTTTCCTAGTTTCCACCACCTCCTAGCCAGCTCCTGTTGGTCATTGCTCTAGGACAATTCAACACTCGATACAAAATAATAGCCACTACGTATAAATAAGTCCCTTATCTTTACTCCTCCTTGTCCCTGACCCTCAACATCCCCCGAGTCACCACATTCAAGGCCAGCACACTGCCTTGTTTCAGCCCTGCTGTTATGACCCTACAGAGTTCCTCATGCACCCACATGAGGTTAGAAAGCCTCTTCACTAGAGACTCCTCACGCCCATCTCCCACCCCACTAGGCCATCTGAGACACCACTGCCCATTCACTTTCCTAAAGCACAGTTGTGAAATGGGCATTCTCTGGTCAAAACTTCAGTAGCTCCCTGGGCCTTGGCTTGGCAGCAACATACATGGGTGACTTTAACACACCCCCTTCTTTTCTTTTCCCTGTACCACCAGCCAAGTGGTCTATGAGCTCCAGCTAAACACACACTCTGGCTTCCTGCTTCCATGTCTTCTCTGCCTCTTCACATCTCATGGCTCAAATGTCATTCCCTCCATGAAGTCTTCCTCAAGCTTCCCAGAAAACAGCAACTTCTCCTTCCTCAGTATACCTTGTAACACTTTATATTCAACATTGCCCCGCAGTTGGTTTGCACAGTACTTTCTTTCCTTCTTTCCTGGACCTGAAATACAAGTTTTAGGGGATTTTTTCATCATGTTTGCTGAATAAAATAATTAAACTTTGTAGTCACATTTGTCTTTTCTGTGTACTATACTTATGTACACATATAAGTACACAGATACGTATATGTTAAAATTAAGTTTTAAAATTTAGACAAATGAATAACTGAGCCTAAATTATAGAACTTTTGATGTCAGACTAAGAAGACGGAGCCATTAAGGAGACTGGGCAGAGAAGGCTTGTTGAAGGCAATGCATAAGAAATGCAAGTACTTTTACCCCATTTCTAAAATCAGCCATTGTTCAGCGTGTTTTCATCTGTCGATTCTCTGATGTAAAACAGGTTAAGCTGGGAAACGACATACCTGTCTAGGCCATCTGCCCCCTCAAAAATATCTTATGGAAAGAATCAGTTGGGGTAAGTGGAAAGAGAAGAGCTTTACCTCCTCTGACAGAGGCAGAGTCGTAATAGGACCAGAAGAGCCGCTCCATTACTTGAACCACCACCTCAGGGCTAAACCACCCACTTCTAGAGAAGGAAGCATACTGCCAGCGAGAGACTGAGAGGATGCCACAGGAATAGGAGGCGTGTGTGACAAGACATTCCGAACTTACTGCCAAAGTAAAGGAACTGAGAAAGGATAGCTTCCCTCTCTAGAGGACATGCCCCCAAGCTGTTTTTAAGAGAATTTCTAACATTGGTACTTAGACCTTAAGAAATCTTATTTAGAAAGTCCGTTTGGCTTCATTTTCTGTGAAGTATGTGCTTCAAAGAATAGCTCTGAGGTTGGACACTGACCAAGTGAATAGAACTGATGAAGGTGCTCACTTAGGATTACAGTATTTCCTTGAGCTTAAAAATAGCCCCCTTACGGCATAACTAATTACATTTTAGGACAATTACCATTGTCATTTTATTCAACTGAACAGTCACGAATTTTTAATTAAGGGTTGTTTTTTTTAAAAAAAAAAAAAGGAATATTTACCAGTCTATTCACTCTGGTATTCAACATTCACTCTTTTTTTTTTTTTTTTTAAGATTTTATTTATTTATTTGACAGAGAGAGACATAGCAAGAGCAGGAACACAAGCAGGGGGAGTGGGAGAGGGAGAAGCGGGCTTCCTGCTGAGCCGGGAGCCCAATGTGGGACTCGATCCCAGGACCCTGGACCATGACCTGAGCCGAAGGCAGTCGCTTAACCAACTGAGCCACCCAGGCGCCCTCAACATTCACTCTTACAGAAGAGCAAATTTCTTATTCAGATTGGTACTTTTTCTGATTAGCAGTTTTGCAGGTGCAAACTTTAACATTTGATACTGAAATCAGTTCAACACCAAAATAAAACAGCATAATAACTATTAATGAATTTGTAAGGGAAAAAAATGTATTAAAGTTATTTAAACAGGCATCATCTATATATTTTAAAATACCAATGAACTCCTTTTAAGGTCATTTCAAAGCTTTAATGTTGATCAACCACCTCAATCATATCAAAAGGAATAAAACACGCAAAAAGAGCAAGATTTATTCTGATGTAGAGAATAACTCAACAAACTACAAGTTTTCCATAAAGTAGAAAATGTCATACTTCTGAAATATTGTTTGCCTTTACTTATTGTACCTACATAGTAAGTCAACTGTAAGGCAGAAAAGCTCAAAAACATTGCTGATGTCAACCATCTGCATTGCCCAGCAATTTCCGAAGCCACACAACCCCATGCTGTATCTGCTTACTACCACTTTCTACATCTCAACAATCACCACAGCAAACTGCAGAAGAAGTGATTTCTAAAATAATAATCACTGTACCTACTCAGATACCTAATTGTTACAATCATTTTTTAGAGAATTCTGTTAGTTACCAGTCAGGGGATATTATCATGTGTTGATAATTAAGATTCTTCTTCCTGATTAACATCTCCAGTGTACCCTATTCTCAAAATGTTCATTTGTAATATTTCATAATGCCAATTGTTACTCATTATGCTTATTTCTAAACAGCACAAAGAACAATGCATCTATCTCTCTTGCTACCTTATCCGTGGGGCTTAGAGATGGAATTCTCCTGAACAATAATTTCTAGTCTCCTCAAAACTCATTACATTCAGGGAAGAAGTGGTATTTAAACATACACAGTGCATGCCAGTATTTTTTTTCTAATTTTTAAATTTTGTTATACATCATACACAAACATAATTTACATGCAACACAAACATAATCATAATCCTACTCTATGCTGAGTTTTTGTTTATTTTGCTTAGCTTCTCTGCGCTCCTTGGTGTTCATTATTTATCTGAACCTCTCCCTGTTCTCCCTCTCCTCCCCATGTCCTTCTATATTAACACCTGCATGGGGGATTCCTTACTAACAACCCAGCATATTTGCATATCTCCTGCCATGTTCACAGAATCATATACAAATACACACAAGCTAAAACGCATACACCAGTATGGGGGTTTGCAGCACAGACTGCCACTGTCCTCAGATATCTATCTTCCTTTTCTTCCTTTGAGGCCCCCCACCATCACCACCAAATTTGGGCTGGGTTGTATCCCTGGAGGCTGCATGTGACCATGTGACTAGCTACAGTCAAGGAGGGTACTGGGATAGAAATGCTGCAGGCAACTTTGACTGGATATTTTTAAAAACAAAGTGGCTTTCTTTTCATGCTCTCGTTCTTTCTGAAGGATGACTCTTAAAAGATAAGGTACCAGTGAGCAACCACCACCTCAGACTCAGAGGCTGAAGTCACACACTGAAGATGGCAGCCCCGGAGCCTGGGGTCCCGATGATGTCACAGAGCAGAACACTTCCTACACACCCTGGGCTGTTAAATGTGAGCTAAAACAAATTCCCTATACCTTCAGCAACACATATTTTTTTATTATGAATGTTTTACACACATAAATATGTTTTTTCTGCATCTCGTTTTTCTCTCTGAACAGTATCTCATGGAAATCCCTCTTAAAACACCTGCTGTAGTTTTTATTCATTCCTTTACATTGTTACCACCTATTCCTTAATGAAAACAAAATTTGTTCCCTTAATGCATATTCATCTTATTTTCAATATTTTTCTAATGCAAACACCACCACAAAATAATTCTCATACATGTGTCCTACACACCAGGGCTTGGGTTGCTATAGGATAGATTCTCAGAAGATAAGCGGATGAGTCAATGGTGGATACATCTTACTAGATTTTGCCCTCTGGTAAAGGTAAATTCAGGTGCTTACAGGGCAGAATAAATGTCTCCTCCCCTGTGGCAAAAAAATAATAATAAAAATAAAATAAAATAAAATAAAGGTAAATTTATCTTTCCCCCAAAAGAGTGGTTACCTCTTCACTACTTTGACTTGCATTCCCCTGAAAACTACTGTCTTAGCCCCTTTTCACACATTCTGAGTCTATATGACTCTGTTCTGGAAAATGTCCCGTCACAATTTTGATCCACATTTCTCTCTGTTGGTCAGTAGGACCCCCTGATGTGCTATATACATTAACACACAGTCTGTCCCAAATATTCTCCCCCAAATCCATTATATCTCTACTGATCTTGTTTGTTGTAATTTTTACTATACAAAGTCTTTTATTTCACTTGAATCAAATACTGCTATCATTTATTTTATGTGTTCTGGGTTTGGAAAGGTTTTTAGGTTAGAAAGATCTTCTGATTCCTAGAGTTTTGTTTTGCTTTGTTTGCAAGATTTCTGTTGTTTTGAGGCTTTTTGTTTGGGCATTTACAGATTGTTCAGTATATCCAGAATTTGTTTTTGTTTCTTTTTGTTTTTAGAGGACAAGGATAAAATTTTATTTTCTTCCAGGTAAATGAAAGATTGTACCAGCATCATTTATTAACTAAAATTTTCTTTTCTCAGTGTACTGATAATGAATTTTGTTATTAAATTTTTATTTTTACTGGGATTTATTTTTTTTCTCTTCCGGTTTTGGTGTCAGGGTCTATCTCATAAAATGAACTGAGAAGTATTCCCTCCTCCTCTACATCTCAAAGAATCTGTATAATACTGGAATTCATTCTTTCTTAAATGCTTCCTTACATAAATATGTAGTTGGAAAGGGAAAAAGTGTCTTAGTACCCTTTTCAGATAATTGTGGATAGTCTCTTAAGTAAGCCAACACTCGCAAGTACTAGACTCGCAAGTACTAGATTTTTAAAGTTACTTGCACTATGGAATCTGAAACATTTCATGGTTTGTCACAGTAAGTTCTGTTATTCTACCTTGAACTTGGAGTGGACTTTCTACCCATGTGTGATCTTATGACAGCATGCATTACTCATTTGGAAAACATCAGTTCAATGAGTTATGTAGATTTCCAAATATCGAAAAATTCATAGTACAATACCAAAACTTCACAATGGTTAATATCACCACCAATCTCACCAGAAAAGTCTTAGTAAAAGTCTTCGTATTAGAAAATTCTCAAGCTCACAGTGACTGAGAGTCTCCAAAATTCTAATATTATCATTAGCAACAAATATCGGTTGTTTTACTTGAAATGACAGGTTCATCTTGTTCATTTTTCAGAGAATGTCTGCCAGATATCCAAGTCTGAATAACCACTGTTCATCAGTCATTGTTTCAAATAAAAACGGTCTTCCACAAAAACAGCAGCAGCAGTTCCTCACACAGAGAATCACGCAAGCATGTCTCCTCTAGGCAGCCTTCACCCCTCAATATGGAACGTTAAGTTCTCTTGAAATCCCTTCACTCAGGTATCAAAAAGAATGCATATCTGATTTAATAAAATTAAGAGTTTCACAGCTTGTTTCATCAAAAACATTCTTAAGTAAAATGGTTCATTTTTGTCCCGTGACCACGTGGCACGGAAGAATATAATAACCCCAAGTACAATGTGGGCCACTGCCTTGATTTGGGCTAAGATACAGGTTTACCTGGCATTGCATCTGCACCATCATGAACACAGTAAAAAGATAAATCACATTTAGGAGGGCGGAGCAAGATGGCGGAGGAGTAGGAGACCTGGATTTCGTCTGGTCTCAGGAATTCAGCTGGAAAGGGATCAAACCATTCTGAACACCTACAAACTCAACAGGAGATCGAAGAAAAGAAATAGCAACAACTCTCTGAACAGAAAAGCGACCACGTTCTGGAAGGTAGGACGTGAGGAGAAGTGAATCCGAGGCAATATTCGAGAGGATAGATGGCGGGGGAGGGGGGCTCCATTGGTCACTTCTGGCAAGTGATAGAGCCACGGAGCACAAAATTGGAACTTTTAGAATTGGCTCCACTGAGGGACATCGCTCCAGTGGCTAAGCGGGGGATGGAGCCCTCGCGGGACAGTGTGGTCTCAGGACCCTCAGGGTCACAGAAAGACCAGGGGTGCCTGAGTGCAGCAGATCTCCCAGGTATGGAGCCGGGAAGCGGCTGCAGACAGAGCCGAGGCGCGGGCTCTCAGCTGGGGGTTGTCATAAACCGTGATCCACGGCACAGTCGGGACACTGCTCCTCCAGCAGGGACCCAACAAGCGGCAGATCCGGGGAGACTCACGTTCCTCCCCCAGGAGGAGCGGCGCGGGAGCGCACCGCAGGGATCTGCTGGGTTTGGAGACTTCACACAGGGTCGTGTGCCAGAGATAGAAATGCTCGGTCACAGGCCGGGGGGAGCACGGAGTGTGGCTGGAGACCAGGGAGATGAGAGTGACTGACTGCTTTTCTCTGGAGGCGCACTGAGGCGCGGGGCCCCGAGTTCTTGGCTCCTCTGGGGCAGAGATTGGGAGGCCACCATTTTCACTCTCCGCCTCCAAGGCTGTACCGAGAGCTTGCAGGGAACAAAAGCTCCCAAGAGCAAACCCGAGCAGATGACTTAGCCCGGACCCGCAAGGGCGGGGCAATTCTGCCTCCGGCAAAGACATTTGGGAACCACGGCAACAGGCCCCTCCCCAGAACATCAGCGAGAACAGGCGGCCAAGACCAAGTTTACCGATCAATGAGAACGGCAGGACTCCAGCGCTAAGGGAATACTGCACATAAAATCCACGGGTTTTTTACCATGATCCTTTAGTCTTTCAAAGTTAATTTTTTTTAACTGTTTTTTTTTTTTTAATTTTTCTTTTTCCCTTTTTCAACCAACATCTTATCAATCCCTTTTTAAAAAAAAATTTTTATTTTTCATTTTTAGAGTCATATTCTGTCCCTTCATAGTAGTTACCCTTATTTTTGGCATATATATATATAAGTTGTTCTCTTTTTAAAATTTTGAGATAGTTTCTTCTGACAGATCAAAATATACCCTAAATCTCTAGTGTATGGTTTTGTTCTACTCTCCTGCTTGATCACATTCTCTCTCTTTGTTTTCTTTCTTTTTTTTTTTAAACCTCTTCTTTCTTTTTTCAAATAACTTCTTATCAATTCCTTTTATAAAATTTTTTATAATTTTCATCTTTACAGTCATATTCCATCCCTTCATTATATCAACCCTTAATTTTGTACATATATAAATGTTTCTTTCTTTAAAATTTTGGGAGGCACTTTGTTCTAACAGACCAAAATACATCCAAAATCTAGTGTGTGGCAATGATCTGTGCACCAGCCTGATCATATCTGATCATATTCTGTTTTTTTTTTGTTTTGTTCTGTTTTTGTTTCTTTTTATCTTTTTCTTTTTCTTTTTTTTTTCTTTTTTCTTTCTTTCCCTTTCTTTTCCCCCAGCTTCAGGTCTTTTCTGATTTGTTTAGAGTATATTTTCTGGGAACGTTGTTACCCTGTTAGCATTTTATTCTCTCATTCATCTATTCTCCTCTGGACAAAATGACAAGATGGAAAAAATCACCTCAACAAAAAGAACAAGAGGTAGTACCGACTGCCAGGGACCTACTCAATACGGACATTAGTACGATGTCAGACCTAGAGTTCAGAATCATCACTTTAAAGATATTAGCTGGGCTTGAAAAAAGCATGGAAGTTATTAGAGAAACCCTTTCTGGAGAAATAAAAGAACTAAAATCTAACCAAGTAGAAATCAAAAAGGCTATTAATGAGGTGCAATCAAAAATGGGGGCGCTAACTGCTAGGATAAATGAGGCAGAAGAGAGAATCAGTGAGATAGAAGACCAAATGATGGAAAATAAAGAAGCTGAGAAAAAGAGAGAGAAACAACTACTGGATCACGAGGGCAGAATTCGAGAGATAAGCGATACCGTAAGACGAAACAACATTACAATAATTGGGATCCCAGAAGAAGAAGAGAGAGAGGGGCAGAAGGTATATTGGAGCAAATTATAGCAGAGAACTTCCCTAATTTGGAGAAGGAAACAGGCACCAAAATCCAGGAGGCACAGAGAACCCCTCTCAAAATCAATAAAAATAGGTCAACATCCCGACATCTAATAGTAAAACTTACGAGTCTCAGAGACAAAGAGAAAATCCTGAAAGCAGCTCAGGAGAAGAGATATGGAACCTACAATGGTAGAAACATTAGATTGGCAACAGACCTATCCACAGAGACCGGGCAGGCCAGAAAAGACTGGAATGATATATTTAGAGCACTAAATGACAAAAATATGCAGCCAAGAATACTATATCCAGCTAGACTGTCACTGAAAATAGGAGAGATAAAAATCTTCCAGGACAAACAAAAACTAAAGGAATTTGCAAACACGAAACCAGCCCTACAAGAAATCTTGAAAGGGGTCCTCTAAGCAAAGAGAGGGCCTAAAAGCAACATAGACCAGAAAGGAACACAGACAATATACAGTAACAGTCACCTTACAGGCAATACAATGGCACTAAATTCCTATCTTTCAATAGTTACCCTGAATGTAAATGGGCTAAATGCCCCAATCAAAAGACACAGGCTATCAGATTGGATTAAAAAACAAGACCATTGACATGCTGTCTGCAAGAGACTCATTTTAGACCCAAAGACACCTCCAGATTGAAAGTGAGGGGATGGAAAACCATTTACCATGCTAATGGACACCAAAAGAAAGCTGGGGTGGCAATCCTTATATCAGGCAAATTAGGTTTTAAACCAAAGACTGTAATAAGAGATGAGGAAGGACACTACATCCTACTTAAAGGGTCGATCCAACAAGAAGATCTAACAATTGTATATATCTATGCCCCTAACATGGGAGCAGCCAATTATATAAGCCAATTAAAAACGAAAGCAAAGAAACACATGACAACAATACAACAATAGTGGGGGACTTTAACACCCCCCTCACTGAAATGGACAGATCATCTAAGCAAAAGATCAACAAGGAAATAAAGACTTTAAATGACACACTGGACCAAACGGACTTCACAGACATATTCAGAACATTCCATCCCAAAGCAATGGAATACACATTCTTCTCTAGTGCCCATGGAACATTCTCCAGAATAGATCTCATCCTAGGTCATAAACCAGGTCTCAACCAGTACCAAAAGATTGGGATCATTCCCTGCCTATTTTCAGACCACAATGCTTTGAAACTAGAACTGTCGGGGCGCCTGGGTGGCTCAGTCGTTAAGCGTCTGCCTTCGGCTCAGGTCATGATCCTGGGGTCCTGGGATCGAGCCCCGCATCGGGCTCCCTGCTCCGCGGGAGGCCTGCTTCTCCCTCTCCCACTCCCCCTGCTTGTGTTCCCTCTCTCTGTCAAATAAATAAATAAATAAATCTTTAAAAAAAAAAAATGAAACTAGAACTGTCACAAGAGGAAAGTCGGAAAGAACTCAAATACATGGAGGCTAAAGAGCATCCTACTAAAGAATGAATGGGTCAACCAGGAAATTAAAGAAGAATTTAAAAAATTCATGGAAACCAATGAAAATGAAAACGCAACTGTTCAAAATCTTTGGGATGCAGCAAAGGCAGTCCTAAGAGGAAAGTATATAGCAATACAAGCCTTTCTCAAGAAACAAGAAAGGTCTCAAGTACACAACCTAACCCTCCACCTAAAGGAGCTGGAGAAAGAACAGCAAATAAAGCCCAAACCCAGCAGGAGAAGAGAAATAATAAAGATCAGAGCAGAAATCAATGAAATAGAAACCAAAAGAACAGTAGAACAGATCAACGAAACTAGGAGCTGGTTCTTTGAAAGAATTAACAAGATTGATAAACCCCTGGCCAGACTTATCAAAAAGAAAAGAGAAATGACGCAAATCAACAAAATCATGAACGGAAGAGGAGAGATCACAACCAACACCAAAGAAATACAAACAATTATAAGAACATATTATGAGCAACTCTATGCCAGCAAATTAGATAACCTCGAAGAAATGGATGCATCCCTAGAGATGCATCAACTACCAAAACTGAACCAGGAAGAAATAGAAAACCTGAACAGACCTATAACCACTAAGGAAATTGAAGCAGTCATCCAAAATCTCCCAACAAACAAAAGCCCAGGGCCAGATGGCTTCCCAGGGGAATTCTACCAAACATTTCAAAGAGAATTAATACCTATTCTTCTGAAACTGTTCCAAAAAATAGAAATGGAAGGAAAACTTCCAAACTTGTTTTATGAGGCCACCATTACCATGATCCCCAAACCAGACAAAGACCCCATCAAAAAGGAAAATTACAGACCAATATCCTTGATGAACATGGATGCAAAAATTCTCACCAAAATACTAGCCAATAGGATCCAACAGTACATTAAAAGGATTATTCACCACGACCAAGTGGGATTTTTCCCTGGGCTGCAAGGTTGGTTCAACATCCGCAAATCAATCAATGTGATACAATACATTAACAAAAGAAAGAACAAGAATCATATGATCCTTTCGGGCGCCTGGGTGGCTCAGTTGGTTGGACGACTGCCTTCGGCTCAGGTCATAATCCTGGAGTCCTGGGATCGAGTCCCGCATCGGGCTCCCTGCTCAGCGGGGAGTCTGCTTCTCCCTCTGACCCTCCCCCCCTCATGCTCTCTCTATCTCATTCTCTCTCTCAAATAAATAAAATCTTTAAAAAAAAAAAAAAGAATCATATGATCCTCTCAATAGATGCAGAAAAAGCATTTGACAAAGTACAGCATCCTTTCTTGATCAAAACTCTTCAGAGTATAGGGATAGAGGGTACATACCTCAATATCATAAAAGCCATCTATGAAAAACCTACAGCAAATATCATTCTCAATGGGAAAAACTGACAGCTCTCCCCCTAAGGTCAGGAATGCGGCAGGGATGTCCACTCTCACCACTGCTATTCAACATAGTATTAGAAGTCCTAGCCACAGCAATCAGACAACAAAAAGAAATCAAAGTCATCCAAATTGGCAAAGAAGAAGTCAAACTCTCACTCTTTGCAGATGATATGATACTTTATGTGGAAAACCCAAAACACTCCACCCCAAGACTGCTAGAACTCATACAGGAATTCAGTAAAGTGGCAGGATATAAAATCAATGCACAGAAGTCAGTGGCATTCCTATACACCAACAACAAGACAGAAGAAAGAGAAATTAAGGAGTCGATCCCATTTATAATTGCACCCAAAACCATAAGATACCTAGGAAGAAATCTAACCAAAGAGGCAAAGGATCTGTACTCAGAAAACTATAAAATACTCATGAAAGAAATTGAGCAAGACACAAAGAAATGGGAAAATGTTCCATGCTCATGGATTGGAAGAACAAATATTGTGAAGATGTCAATACTACCTAGAGCAATCTACACATTCAATGCAATCCCCATCAAAATACCATCCACTTTTTTTAAAGAAATGGAACAAATAATCCTAAAATTTGTATGGAACCAAAAAAGACCCCAAATACCCAGAGGAATGTTGAAAAAGAAAAGCAAAGCTGGTGGCATCACAATTCCGGACTTCCAGCTCTGTTACAAAGCTGTCATCATCAAGACAGTATGGTACTGGCACAAAAACAGACACATAGATCAATGGAACAGAATAGAGAGCCCAGAAATGGACCCTCAACTCTACGGTCAACTAACCTTCGACAAAGCAGGAAAGAATGTCCAATGGAAAAAAGACAGTCTCTTCAACAAATGTGTTGGGAAAATTGGATAGCCACATGCAGACGAATGAAACTGGACCATTTCCTTACACTACACACAAAAATAGACTCCAAATGGTTGAAAGACCTCAATGTGAGACAGGAGTCCATCAAAATCCTAAAGGAGAACACAGGCAGCAACCTCTTCGACCTCGGCCGCAGCAGCTTCTTCCTAGAAACATCGCCAAAGGTAAGGGAAGCAAGGGCAAAAATGAACTATTGGGACTTCATCAAGATAAAAAGCTTTTGCACAGCAAAGGAAACAGTCAACAAAACCAAAACACAACAACAGAATGGGAGAAGATACTTGCAAATGACATCAGATAAAGGGCCAGTATCCAAAATCTATAAAGAACTTATCAAACTCAACACCCAAAGAACAAAGAATTCAAGAAATGGGCAGAAGACATGAACAGACATTTTTCCCAAGAAGACATCCAAATGGCCAACAGACACATGAAAAAGTGCTCAACATCGCTTAGCATCAGGGAAATCCAAATCAAAACCTCAATGAGATACCACCTCTCACCAGTCAGAATGGCTAAAATTAGCAAGTCAGGAAATGACAGATGTTGGCGGGGATGCGGAGAAAGGGGAACCCTCCTACACTGTTGGTGGGAATGCAAGCTGGTGCAGCCACTCTGGAAAACAGTATGGAGGTTCCTCAAAAAGTTGAAAATAGAGCTACCATACGATCCAGCAATTGCACTACTGGGTATTTAGCCCAAAGATACAAATGTAGGGATCCGAAGGGGTATGTGCACCCCGATGTTTATAGCAGCAATGTGCACAATAGCCAAACTGCGGAAAGAGCCAAAATGTCCATCGACAGATGAATGGATAAAGAAGATGTGGTATATATATACAACGGAATATTATGCAGCCATCAAAAGGAATGAGATCTTGCCATTTGCAACGACGTGGATGGAACTGGAGGGTGTTATGCTGCGTGAAATCAGTCAATCAGAGAAAGACATGTATCATATGACCTCACTGATATGAGGAATTTTTAATCTCAGGAAACAAACTGAGGGTTGCTGGAGTGGTGGGGGGTAGGAGGGATGTGGTGGCTGGATGGTAGACACTGGGGAGGGTATGTGTTATGGTGAGCGCTGTGAAATGTGCAAGACTGTTGAATCACAGATCTGTACCTCTGAAACAAATAATGCAATATATGTTAAGAAAAAAAAAAGAAGAAGAAGATAGCAGGAGGGGAAGAATGAAGGGGGAGAAATCGGAGGGGGAGACGAACAATGAGAGACAATGGACTCCGAAAAACAAACTGAGGGTTCTAGAGGGGAGGGGTTGGGAGGATGGGTTAGCCTGGTGATGGGTATTAAAGAGGGCACGTTCTGCATGGAGCACTGGGTGTTGTGCACAAACATGAATCATGGAACACTACATCAAAAACTAATGATGTAATGTATGGTGATTAACATAACAGTAAAAAATTTAAAAAATAATTTAAATTATATGCTCATGCTATTGTTTGGAATATCTAAGCAAAAAAAATCAATGTTCTTTGTGACATTTTATAAGTAGGGTGGTGAGAAAACCCTTTCATGTTGAAAATCACCAAAGTGAAATTAAATTTTAAAAATTCTTAGAAGCATCCTCATTAAAATAAAAGAAAAAATAATGAAATATAAAATTATTTAATTAAATTTATTAAAAACATTAAATCTAAGTCCAATAACATCTTTCACATTTGCACATTTAAACTACCATTTACAAGTTCCATACATATTCATTATTCTCATTAATTTTGGTAATGACCCTGTGACATCAATAATTATCCTCTCTTTAAGCAAAAACTAAACTAATATTCTTGACTTCCCTGGCTAATATGACTAGAGAATGGTAAAGGCAAGTTAAGGACATCGTTTTTCAGATTCCTAATCTATCACACCATACAGATGACCAAAGTGCTCGAATGGTGTCATAAGCAAAAATAAAAATAATAATGATGGCTTTCAAATTTCCTAGAATAGAAATTTTAAAAAGAAAATCATCAAATTCACCTTCATTTTATGTCTACTACATGTGAAGCATATAGGTACTTACAGACTATAAAATCTTCATACTAATCCTGTAAAGCAGGTATCTCCCAAATTAGACAAGGGGCAAGTATCTGTCCGTTTTCACAGAGCAAATAAGTCGGATTTAAATCCAGGTATTCTTTACTCCATAGTTTATGCTTTTAACTAATAAACAAATACCAGTAAACCTCTTGGATAATTCTGTTTTCAAATGACCAAAGAAAGATAGTATATTATGTTATATATCAACCATAGCATAGCTTAATTTAGCAGATCAATTTAAATAGTAGAAACAGTAAGAATAGTGAAACTAGAAGGCAGGATGGAGGGATTCGCTGAGGTCAAAGACACTGCTTCTGAAAACTGCCATCTCCCCAGGCCCCGACAAGCAGGAATGGATAGTCAGGAGATAGCCCCTCAGCACACTCTCACAAAGTGGGAGATGTACATGAAAAAAAACGAAAAACAAACCTTACCTACCTGGCATCATTATTTTACATTTGTACCAAAGACAACCTCTCCCTACTGTGCATGATTATTCAGACCTGAAAACTCATACTAACAAAATACAAAAACTGTGTTCATTATTCGATACATCAGAAATATCTCAATCCTACCTCTTTCTCATGCATTCGAGAGAGTAGATGTTCATCATGGAAACTGCTAGATTTTCTCAGGTTGAATTTGGGAGTCATCTGTTGAATGAGTAAGAGTTATTCAATACTTTTTTGGCCTGCCTTACCCTTAACCCAAAAGGAAGCTCTAAATTGCCTGAAGTTCATGCCAAAATAATACCAACATTGGAGAAAAAAGTGATTTATTCACTTGCAAGTGATAGGATTAATAAGACTGTTATGCTTCGTAATGTGTACTTTTGTTCTTTTCTGTAAATGACTTAATAATTATTTTTTTTTAAAGTATCTGTCCATAAGGGGGCGCCTAGGTGGCTCAGTCAGTTGAGCGCCCAACTCTTGATTTCAGCTCAGGTCGTGGTCTCAGGGTCATGAGATAAGCCCTGCACTGGACTCCATGCCCAATGTGGAGTCTGCTTGGGATTCTCTCTCCCTCTGCCTCTGCCCCTCCCCATACTTGCACATGCACTCTCTTTCTCACTCACTCTCTCTCAATGAATAAAATCTTTAAAAAAAAAAAAAAACCTGTCCATAGGAAAAGTCCACTGAAATTCTCACCTACCAGAGAAACTGGGATTGGCTTCTGTCTCAGGTATCGAGGATTTTCTATCTGAAAATTTGAGATCGAAATTAATAATTTTATTAATTATTAATCATTATTTTTGAGTTTTAATTATTATTTGATAAAATAAGCTGTTAAACAAAAATGTTTTCTATGTATCTTAATATTTAGTTTGTTTTAGGATGGGTATTGCATAATATATTTTTAGTAGCCCACTAACAAATAAAATATAAAACATAAACTTCTTTGCAGACAGAAATGCACCTTCGTGATCCTCTCATGGCCTAACTGCCCAGCTTCATTTCCATTACTCCTCCCATCACGTTTTATACTCTCAGAACCCTGGATGACTTACATTACTGAAATATGGTAGTCTTCCTGTGCCTCTCTACCTCTAGGCACCACTCTGTGCCCCTCTAACCCTACAAGCATGCACCTAATCGTCTTTTAAGTCTCAATTTAATTACTAAACAGCCAGGCAGGTTCAGAGCATGAATCCTTACATTCACCTCCAGAATAACTACTAGAGTAGAGAATTCCTTTGGTACTCCTCCTATATCTACCTTTCAGGTTCATCTACCCCCTCAGTATGCCCTGTATTCCAAGGACACTAAATGACTTGTTTTACCTTTAAAAGCACTACATTCTCTCCCAAATCTGAGTCTTTGCAACCTACGAAATCATTCTTCCAACTTCTTGTGGTTCACTTACTCAAGACTCTTGCCAAGAAATTTAATTAAGTTCCTCCTACTCAGATAGTACCCTTTTATAATCAAACATCTACCTTCTGTAAAAGAGTGTAAACTCTGAAAACAGACTATGACTGTCACAACCCAACCATCCCTAGCATCTACCACAGGGCTTGGCAGGTGATGGGTGCCCAACAAATACTCATTAAGAAGAAAGGAAGGAAGGAGGGAGGAAGGGAGGAAGGGGCAAAATGTACCTGATCCCACCCTCTTATCAAGCTCCTAAAGTATCCTATGTATCTCTCATTGCACATTCTAAGTGTTTATCAGTATGTCTCCACATCTGTCTTTATGCACAATAAGTGCAAGGATAATGACTTCTCAATTTTTTATTTCTGATAATTAGCACAATACCTAATCTGTAGTAGGCTTTCAAGGAAACATTTGTTGAATGAATATACTATATGATAAATTAGAAACACTGATTATTATCCCAACTATTTCGTTCACAAATGAAGTGATAATTAAAAATCATTATCATGGAATTCTAATCTCTTGATATCTTAAGCTTACACTTTACAACATAATCTCAAAATGTACAAGAATATAAATACAACACTAACCATGACTTCAAACTAGAATAACTGACAAACTTTGTCAAACATATTATCAGAATCTACTCCTCCAAAATCTGTGTTTTCAAAAAGCTCCTCAAATGACTTATTATAGTTCATAATCATAGAACATAAACAATCCATACCCAAGTTGATAATAAAGATAAGGATGGATAAAGGACCAATTAATCAAAGAATACAGAGGCAATGAAATTAAAAATAGAACTATTCATGTTTAAAAAACATAAAAGCCTCTATAGCAACAGATAAGATCTGAAGAGTTACTGTATTTTAGCACCTAGATAAGGCGTAATTTACAAAACAATTTTCTTTCGCCTAAAGGCTGATTCCTGTAAAGTAATGGCAACTGTCTGAATTTAATTTTCTCTCCCCATCCTCCAAACACCCATACAGATCAACAAAGAGAGCACACCCATCACCTATGCCTACATCATAACAAGGAGAGATTACTAAAACCCTCGATTCACATGTAAGTGGCCAAAGAAAGATCACAGATCAGCAGAATTAGATCCTGAGGCAAACCAGAGTGACAGCATGGAACAAAAAGGAAGTGCCTCAGCATCCTAGTGGTGTTGGAATATAAATGTCATCAAACATTGACCTGTAGAAGGAGAGTGATCTACCTTTCCTGGGTCGTACAAAAAACCCGATGGATCAGAGTGCTGGAGACAGGAGAATCAAAAGAAGGGTGTGAGAAGTGTAAAGAACCAGAGAAGGTTCTTAGGAAGGAACTACTTCCGCAGTAGAGAGAGGCCCCTTGGGAGGAAGTTTGTCCATGATGGAGGGAAAGAAAGAAGGAGCTGAAGAAAAAGAACCATACAGAAACAAGAAAGAAGCAAAGAAGCAGAGGACGACAGGTCAAAAAGGCAAAACTTATTAAAGAAACTGAACTTCAGTGGAGCGGGAGAAGAAGGCCTGCCTAAACCAAGAAATAAAGTAAGCTACCCAAGCCATCCATCCCATACAGCCACTGGCTACTGCTTGTTCAAAGAAATCTAACATCAATAATCATGAACAACAGCAACAAAAAGAATCCAACATCCATAAAAACAGAAAATCAAAATCAAAGCCTGTCAATAGTAGGAATTACTCTTCTTCTATTTCATGGCTTTGAAAAAAACAGTAATATGGGCCTCGAAATAGAAGAAAACAGTAATATGGGCCTCCTTTGGCCTCCCCTGTGTCTAGCACTTTCATTCATTAGGTTTTTTTGTGCAACCCACTTGAGGTAGACCACTTTCCTGCAGGTCAATGTTTGATGATGTTTATGTTCCACCAGCGGGACAATAAGTATTCAAGTATAACTTCTAAATAATCTCAGGAAGTTCATAAAGAACACTACCAATAAAGACAGAAAATAGAAAGATATTAAACAGGAGCTGACCAAATAAGAGCTTAGCGAAGTTGCGAGATGCCATATTGATACATAAAAGTCAGCTGCATTTCTGCAAATTAGCAAAAATTATCTAGGAAAAGAAAATAATTTTACAGAGATATCATTTTTAATCACAAAACAATATATAATTCCTAAAAGTAAATCTAAGAAAATACACATAAGCTCTTTGTGGAGAAAATAATTCAGCTCTTTTGAAAAACATTAATAATGAAATAAATGTGAAACCATGTTTTTGGACAGTCTCAATATTGTAAAAATGACAATTCTCCTTAACTTGATCTAGTGACTAAATTTATCCAAACCAAAATCTCAATAGGGCTTTTGTAAAACTTCATAAGCTCATTATAAAATGTATATAAATAAATAGGCAAGAATAGCCAAGACATGCCTGAAGAAAAAAAATTGAGGTGGAGCTGACTTACAAAGATATAATAAAACTAACAGGGCACCTGGGTGGCTCAGTTGGTTAAGCAACTGCCTTTGGCTCAGGTCATGATCCTGGAGTCCTGGGATCGAGTCCCACATCAGGCTCCCTGCTCAGCAGGGAGTATGCTTCTCCCTCTGACCCTCCTCCCTCTCATGCTCTCTGTCTCTCATTCTCTCTCTCTCGCAAATAAATAAAATCTTAAAAAAAAAAAAACTAACAGTAATGAAGATAAGTCAATGGAACCAACTAGAAAGTACTAGAAACTCAAAAAATATGAGAACATGATTCATGAAAAATCTAGCACTGCAAATTATTGAGAAAATAAAGATGTGTTCAATAAGTGGGAGAAAACATGAGATCTGATTCCTTCTCGTACCACATATAATCAATTCCCAATGGATTAAATACTTATAATTAAAAGCAGAACCATAAAACCTTTCAGAAGACAACTTAAAAGAATGACTTGAGGTGCCAGGGTGGCTCCATCAGTTAAGAGTCCAACTCTTGATTTCACCTCAGGTCATGGTCTCAGGCTTGTGAGAATTGAGCCCCTTGTGGGGCTACATGCTGGACATGAAGCCTGCTTAAGATTCTCTTTCTCCCTCTGCCCCTCTCCACCCCACAGCCCTCCGCTCGCTTGCACATGTGTGCACTCTCTCACACTCTCTCTCTCTAAAAAAAAAAAAACGAGAAAGAATGACTTTATGGCCTCAAAGTAGAAAAGATTTTTTAAACAAGAAACATAAAAACAAAAAGCATAAACAAAAAGGAAATTAATAAATTTAGCTAGGAACTTCTCTCCAAAAAAGATATCATAAATAAAATGAAAAAGTAAGCCATAAACTGGGAAATGTTCGCACAAATGATCGGTCTCCAAAATGTGTAAAGAAGGTCTTTAAAATTTAATAAAAGAAAGAACAAGTTTTTTTAAATGGGAAAAACATGAAACACATTCTACTGATGAAGAAATTTGAATGACTAATACACATATGAATATATGGGCAATCTTTTCAAAAATATGAAAATGTAAAGTAATTCCACAGTGAGATGGCATTTTATAGCCACCAGATTGGTATACATTAAAAATTTGACAATAAAAGTGTTCCAGATGGTGCACCACTGGTGGGTGTATGAATTAGTACATTCACTTTGGGAAACATTTATTAAGTAGAGATAATAATAAAACCCACTTAAATATCATACCAGAGAAAGAGGCACATTCTTTAGTAAGTAACGCTGTACTATATACACAGCTTTTTGAAAAACAGAGGCAGCAAATTTCCAGCAGGCAGCAAAGTACACTCAATAAATATTTATTGTCTGAAGGTATATATATGAAAGTAAGTAACCATTCTCTATTTTTGGAATGGAGAAAACCAGCCAAGAAAGTAAGTTCTTCAAAAATACACCCAAATCTGCAAATATATAAAACCCTAATTCATGAAGCAGAATTAAAGAGAAGGGGAAAAATAAAGGAAGGGGGAGACGGAATTCTCAAAGATGCTCAAGCTCTAATTAAGCTTAAAATTTAAAACCAAAAGCCAAGAAAACCATCTGTGACTTATTTTGACACAGCTCTACATTTATAAGCAGAGTACAAAATATTGGTTTAGCTAATTACAATGTAGCCTTTCAACTATGCAGAAGTGACTCCTGTTTCATCCTCTGCATCTTTAAAAGTCATTAAATACAGAAGTTAAAGACTCATTGTTATCATAAATTTTCTTTCTCAAGTTGACCAAAAAAAAAAAAGAAAAAGTCTATTATAATATTTAAAAGCAACAATGAACACTGTAAACAAGTATAAATCTTTCTGTTGTTCATTTACAATACATTGAGTTTGTCTCATAACCACTTTGAATATGTAATGAGAATTATCCATAGTAAAGCATGTTCTTGTGTCTATTTGGGAGAAATAAGCAATCTATTTTCTGATTTTATAACAGCAGCCAGATGTGCTTTGAAGTTAAATGTTCCCACTTTGTAATCCACCAGTAAATGGACTTGAAGCAATCTGTAAACAGTCTTAACATTTACTTTTTTCATGCTCTTTTGGAGAATTTCTTGTTCTCTCATAATACCTCAAAAAAGAAGACCACAATAAAGAATGTCCAAAATGGAAGATAAAAGGGATTTATGCAAAACATTAAAGTCTAACAAAATATTATAGAGAAAAGAAAGCCAAAAAAATTAAGTTCCAATAACAGGAATGAATCACATGACCAAATACTTCTTGTTTAAAGAGCAAATAGAATCACAGTAATAAAATATGTAATAGTTTAAACTAGACAGAAATACAGATATTTGAATGCCAGTTTCTAATGAAGACTGGCTTTTGACATTTTATTTTGGTGTTTTAGCCAATTTATTTGGTTACAAAGGGTTCTGTCAGATTATCTCTTTGGATTATTCAGGATTTTGGTCAAACTGATCAAATACCCTTATAGACTAATGTTGACCAATTAGAGATGTTCTATGATTCCAGAAAAATAGAAAGACATTTTATCTGATATTTTAGCTGCCTTAATAAAGGAAAGGACATTTTCAAGCAATATATTACTGGCACCACAACTAAAATAAATGTTTTTAAGTCATGGCATCAGTCAGAACTGCCAAAATTCTCTCAATAGCATAAAATAAATTCAGTCCTCAATGTCAAATCAATTATACTCCAAAATAATGTTTCTTAAGTCAACATTTTAGAACTTGAAAGTTTTTCCTCAGAAATAATACTACAAGTGGAGGCTCATTTGTTGGTTTACTCACATTTCAACAAACATTTAGTGAGCACAAATTAAATACAGATATATAAAGGCATAGTCCCTTGGCACAAGAAAAAGCAAATAAGCCAAAGGAACAGAATGGAAACAGACATGTACTACCACCTGATTTATGAGACAAATAACACTTAGTACAACAGGAATAGTCTTCTCAATAAATGGGAGTGTCACCCACATATATGTATAAGGGACAAAAATAAATCTTAACACCCTACCTTATAACTAATATACCCAAATCACCTCCAGGTGGTATGTAATCTAAATAGAAAAAGTGGGGCGCCTGGGTGGCTCAGTCGGTTAAGCGTCTGCCTTTGGTTCAGGTCATGATCTCAGAGTCCTGGGATGGAGCCTCGTGTTGGGCTCCCTGAGGACAGGGAGCCTGCTTTTCCCTCTCCTCCCTGCTCGTGCTCTCTCTCACGATCTCTCTCTCTCTCTCGCTCTCTCTCTCTCTCTCTCTCAAATAAATAAAATCTTTAAAAAATAAACAAATAAAATAAATAAATGAAATAAAACAACAGGGCTGCTAGGAGACAACACAGAAGGACATCTTCAGGACCTTTAAGATAGTCAAAGATCTTAAACAGGACATATAACAACACTAATGACATAGTGAAAAAACGAGAAAATGAACTGCATTAAAATGTACATTTTCTGTTCATTCTTCTCAAAGACCCCAGTAAGAGATTGAAGGAAAGCAATAAAATAGGAGAAAATATTTATAATACTCCAAAAGGACTCTTACCCAGAATAGATACAAAACTCTTACATATCAATATGAAAAAGGCAAACAACCCAACAGAAAAACTGACCAAGGCACAAGTAGGCACTTCACTCTGAGAGAGGCCATCTAAACTGTCAATAACATCTGAAAGGTCACCTAACTGTATTAGTCACCAGGAAAAAACATATGAAAACCACATAATGCAATGTCACTAACCACTCTTAAGAATGACTAAATTTTTTTAAGTAAAAAAACATTAACTGACAATACCAAGGCCTGAAGAGAAAGTAGAGAAATGGGAGCTGACCCTTGGCTGATGAGGATGAAAACTAGCATAGTCACCTCAGAAAACCATCAGGTAGTATCTGTATCAATCAGCTTTCTGCTACACAACAAATTACCCCAAATCTTCACAGCTTCAAACTACAACCATTTTATTTAGCTTGCAATTCTGTGGTGCAGCAAGTTGGGGAGCTCTTCTCCTGGAACCGCTCATCTCAAATTACTCTTTTGTCCTCCTCTTCCTCTTTTGTTTACTAGACCAGCGTCACAGCTGCCCCAGTGCCTGATTAGGACAGTTCCCAACAGGCCCCAGTGGGGAAGGCCCCAGTGAGTAGACCAGCCAGGCTTCCTACGGGGAGAGTAAAGGCACATTCCTACCTGCTAACACCTCACAGGCGTCCCCTAGCCCTTGACAGGAAGGTTCACCCCTCCCAGATGGCCCCTGGCCTCCAGGTGGGTCTGCCTGACTCTATGGTGCTGTCCACCCTCTGGAGCTACCTGCAGGATCTGGGGGACACTCACTCCTGCTGACCTTGCCCAGCTCCCACTGCCTGTCTTGAGAACTATTCCTGCACAAATCCCACACTACTCCCAGATCCTGCTCTGGGGCTAAGGGTCAAAGAGTTCTCACTGTTCCATTGCTCCTGGTAGGGGTGAGACTGCAGTCAGTATGTGGACCCACGATGGGAGTGGGCAGGTGACTAGGATGGAAGTCCCAGGAAAGTCCTCCTCCCAGCCCCCCACCAGGGCCTCAGAAAAAGAAAAAAGAAAAAAGAGAAAAATGTACATAAAGATAGTTAAGCATGAAATATATATCAATTATATTGGCAGAGTAAGAAAGCTTCCCCAAAACTAAAGGTTAAAAAGCTTAAAGAGTAAGAAAAAAATATAGGAGGAAAATTTAATTGCTAGGTTTAATAAGTAAATCTCTACTTGAATTATGTATTCCTAAAAAAAAAAAACTAACACACTCCTGAAGAAAGAAAGAATATATTTGAGGGAAAAATGTATTTTTAACAAAAACTAGAAAATTCAAATTCTAGAACATCTAATGCATCTGAATGAAGGTGTATGAAAGTCATGCCAGCAATATAAAAAATGTACCCTTGGTGTAGAACACTAAAATTAACTACTATTAACTGATCATTCACAGGAAGAAAGAAAAAAAAATCCATCACACAAAACTAAAATCAAAGCAAACTAAAATCTAAGCTTTTTAATACACTGAATTCTTAAAGTATTCTACTGTGATCAAAAGATATAGTTCAGCCTGATTAATGTATAGATGTTATAAATATATACAAATGCAAGACTTTCATACTTTACACTGTTAGTGCACTCTTTGAACAACAGAACTGTGAAACAAAACCCAGGCACACCTAGTTTTAAGGCATTACCTCAAAATATTTTAGATGTTTTATTTTAATTTTATTATACAAATGAAAATTTTAATCCTCTGAACAGTTAAATAATCAGGCAAAGTACTGTGTGTGCTAAGAAATGTACATCAGAAGTTTCAAATGGCTAAGGCCAAAGGCAAGTTTAAAAGGATAGCCCAGAACTTCACTTTTCACTTTGATATTGCTTTCTGGCAAATATCAAAAACATTGTCTTTCTGGGGGATTTCCTATGCTCTTCTCCCACCCTGGTAACCTAGGCCTTCCCTCCAGGGGCAGCTTCCCCTCCGCCTTCAAACATAACAATGTGCTTCTTTTGACTTACTATTCCCCTCTTGTTACTAATTCTCTCTCTTCTCTTTCACTAACATGCTCCCAAAATGGCTAGGAGATTCATATTGCTTTAAATTCTTATCCATTCCCTACCTTCTAATCATGTCCCTTGCAGGAGTCAGCTGTCCTTACTCTGTCCCCTGAAGACTGGCCGTCCAGCCTCTGGGTGCAGCCACCACCTCGAACAGCGTGACTACGAAATAGGATTCCAGCCTTCGAGTCTCATGAAGCTCCAAACCTTGACCTCCCCAGTTCGTCAGACCACCTCTTCAGTCTAAAAGGAAACCTGTAACCCTTCAAATGGATTTCAGTCTAAAAGGAAACTTGTAACCCTTCAGATGGATTCCCCCATCTGACAGTTAACTGACAGAGAGCCAATGTTCCCATTTCCTAGAAGCAAGCCTTTAGGTGCCCTTCTGGTCAGCTCACCTATCAGTCACTAGCATCCTTGACCCTCTTTGAAATGTCTTTTCTTTCAACACTTTCCATCTTCACAGAAATCACACTATTGTGGAGTTCACCACAAATACCAAAAAGATGATTGGCTCCCTTTCTCCAATTTCTATTCACATCTAGTATAACCTTCAAAATGCCACCAAGTCAATTTTCCTAAAGCACCACTTTCATTAAAGACCATTATTAGTAGGAAGGGTTTTAGGTTTTTTAAAATAACAATCCCTAATGTCAGTGAAGAAGTAAGAAATCCTCTACACTGCTGGTTGGAGAATAAACCGGTATATACCTTCTGGGGGCAATGTACCAGGAAGGGATATAACCTGAGAAAGCAACCAAATATGTATACAAAGATTCTGTAGGGAATTTTAGTGCAGTATTACTTATATTAGCCACACACTGGGAGCAACCGAAATGTCCAAAAATAGCAGAATGCTTAAATAAGTTATGGAATACCCATCCAAAAGAAAAATTAGTGCTATTGTTAATATTCATATTTATAGAACTATTATAAAATTATAGCAAATTTAAAACAGCACATAATAGTATTTATGTTTTGTTTAAATTTTAGTTTTATAAATACACACAGGAAAAAAAAGGAGGGGAGAATATATACAGCAAAAGGTTAAACCATCTCTCAGTGTTAAGATTTTCAAACATACTTTATTCCTGATTTTCTATATTTTTCAAATTTTCAAATTACAAATTATTTTATTAATAACAAAATGCAATAAAAATTGTTCTAACCCCCTTTTCATTTCCTCAAAGCATTTAAATGGCATCATGTAAAGTGGACCGTGGAAGGAAAAAATAAATGTCCAGGGCTCACTATTGCCTAAAATGTAAACGCTCAACCACTCAATTTAGCATTCAAAGCTCCAATACAATCCAGCCTGATTAATGTTGCCCCCTAATCCACTATTTAAGTCCCAAAGATCCAACTGTGACAGCTGACTTACACCACCCACATTTCTTCATGCCTCTCTCTTCCTAGTTCTCCACCTCCACGCCTATCTGGATACGTCCAGGCCCCTCTCGGTCTTTACCTGAAAACTGCTGCCCATGATGGCAGCTCATCCAGGAAATCTCCCAATTTTTTTAACCGAAATGACCTTGCTTCTCCAAGTCCTTCCCTCCCTGCCCTCCACTTTAGTATTCTACTTTCTAACTCATTTTAATATTTTACCATGTACTATCTTCAATTATTATTTAACTATGTATGTGTGTATCTCCTATTTCACCAATAAGAAAGTCAGCTTGTTGAGGGCAGGGACTGTTTTTGCTTCTTTGGAATGTTCCTTCTCTTTCTTTTCTGTCTCCCATAGTACTACCACAGTACTAAATGGCTGACATCTGATAACATTCACTAAGTAGAATTAGTTCAGATGTTTTCCAAATACAATTCTCCTACGGTGACATACATACATAAAGTACTTTTGTTTTTACCCCAAGATTCCAACTATTAAGGCGAGCTTCGATGTCGCTGTCTTCCAAAGAAACAGCAGATTTTTTGGAATGAGCTTCCTGAAAGACAAAAGACAAAAGAGAAGAAGTTAAGGAAGAAATAAAGAAAAGGAAGAAGGGAGAGAGGGAGAGTGAGAGGGAAAAATAAAGAAAACAGAAAAGACAGAAAAGAAGACAAAATATATGTCATTCAGAGTAATGAGAATTTTGTGTGCTTTTCTGGTAGTGCTTTATTGCTCTCAAAGGAAAGGTTTATGTTACAGCTGAGCTAGAGTTCTCAATTCTAAGTAATGACTGTTTATTATAGCTGCTTAGGGCTATGAGGTGCCTTCACAATATATTCACACAGTAACTAGATTTCAAAAAAAAAAAAAACCACACATCAAAAGAATATCTTAAAAATTAATCCAGATTCTTCTAAGTTCTTTTACAAAAAGTTTTAATTGTGGTATACCACAGTAGCTTTAAAGGGGGGTGGGGAAACACTTGAAAAGATGAATGATTTATAATCCTTAAAATTAGTTAACAGGGAAGTTTGTGTTGATGTCCAAGAAGCTCTTTGTTCTTAAATTAATTCTCGTTCATACACTGAATATAAAGAGAAATAAGCTTTGGATTCACATCATGAGAATACAATTATGGTGAAATTTTACTTTTTTAAAAAATTAAAATTGCATGCTTTTTTTCCCTCCCATATAACTTATTATATTACACATTTATCAAAGCAGATTAAAACTTTAACTGAGCACAGACTAAAATCTGCGCCCAGAAATGGACAATGATCTAAAAGCTCTAAAAACTTAGAAAGGTAAATCTGTGTAAAATAATAATGCATATATTACAGCACAGCCAAAAAAATGTATTTTGAAATTAAATTTGTTGGCACACCATTTGCACACTTTTAGAAAACCTCACTAATAAATAAATCTACTTACCTATGATCATCTAAATTATCTGAAGTGATGAAAATATACTAAAATGTTCTCCATATCTTATCTCCAAATTTCTATTGAACAAAATGTTGAATTTATTATACAACTATATTTAAATTCATTATTGTTTCTATTGTTGGTCCCATTTCTCGTACGTCTTAAGAAAATGCACCTGCCTTGTTTATTTTGAGTAAATGAAATGGTTGATAATAACCCCACAAATATTTGAAATATGCTGCCCTTAAAATATTTTCCAAAGTTCCAAACTATCACTGGAGAAAATGCAGTGAGTTATGTTTAGAGCAATATCTGCTGAACAGTCACGCATCACACATGATCTCCTTGTAACTAAAAGTCATGTAACCCAAGACAAGCTAGAGTTACGCAAGAAAGGCCATAGTAAGCAGGCAAAATTCTTCCCTTTAGAAAGCTAACTGGAATGCTCACTAGCACCTTGGTCAAACCAAAACTATGTTAAGCATTAGATGCAAGAGAGGCATTCACATTTCAGGACATAAACAGCTCACCTTCAGCAAAAATGCAGTATCCCCTACTTCACTACAAGTTAATCCAAGTTTCTTAAATTTATGACCACTGGGTGTCTAATTATATATATATATATATATATATATATATATATATATATATATGTACTGAGTAAAAGGGAAATGGAAAAAAACAGCTACAAACTGAAGCTTTCCAAAGTTATTCTTCAATGCACAAGAGAAACAACACACTGCTTCACATGATGCCTCAGAATCATTGAGAAAGCAGAAGGAACACTATGGAATATACCAAACACACCATTTTCTTTGATATCAGGATGTTCACCAAAACCTTTAGGGTTGTTTTCACTGTTTTTAAGTTAATTGTTGGAACTTTGACAAACATGAAACTAAAAATTTGTGGAGTTATTTTAAAATAACAAACAAACAAATGAAAGTAGAATCTGATCTTACACAACTCTTTGGGGTAATATTTTGTCCATCTTCTCTGGAGGTTGGACTCATAGAATGTGATCTCATTTGGAGCTTCGCAGTGTATTTTTCCCTACTAACAGACCAAAATAGTAACAATCAGAATGGGGGAAATTCAGAGGACACAGGGCATTCAAATCTAGGATTACTAATTTTTTTCTTTTGGAAATGAGACGATTGTTTATATTTAAAAATAATGCTTCCATAGCAAAGAAAAAAGAAATGTGTATAATGACCATTTGTATTTCTCACATTTTATTTCATTTAGATTTAACTATACATAAAATGTCACCTAAATGCCACATACCTGCTTATAAACAAATGTTATTTTAAAGTGCAACTGTAATAAACTACACATATTTAAATCTTTTCTCCTTCCTCCCTCTTTTCTACGTGGAGAACAAAAGAAAAATGAAGCATATATTCTCAGAGAGGATAATTGTTTTAAAAGGTTAGTCAGTTTTATTGGATTCCTATTGTACATCAAGATGAAGCCTTAAAATACATAAAATTTAAAAATCCTCATGTACTGAAAATTTGGATTAATTTGAAACCATGTCAGAAACTACAGATAAAAAAAAAAAAAGAAACTACAGATAAATCAGTCTTAAATTTAAAATATACCATGTTAATTCAGATAAAATGTTATAAGTACAGTATAAATAGGAAAATAGTTGAAGCTTCCAAATGAATTTGAATAAAAAGGCTTTTCTCCAATATGAAATATAATATAAAAATATCATTCTCAATATTTTACTTTAGCCTGGAGTCTCATACATTTTTACTCAAGCTGCTTCAATGAAAGTTTCATTATTATGAATATCTATGCTCTGAACAGCTCCTTCAAGATAGATAAAATGGAAATTAACCATTAAAGAATGACTTAAAGTCACTAACTGTTAACCACAAGCCCTATCAGGATTCCCTTCACAGGGTGCCTGGGTGGCTCAGTTGGTTAAGCGACTGCCTTCGGCTCAGGTCGTGATCCTGGAGTCCCGGGATCGAGTCCCGCATCGGGCTCCCTGCTCGGCAGGGAGTCTGCTTCTCCCTCTGACCCTCCTCCCTCTCATGCTCTCTGTCTCTCATTCTCTCTCTTTCAAATAAATAAATAAATAAATAAATAAATCTTAAAAAAAAAAAAAAGGATTCCCTTCACAAATACTGATCCATACTAAATATTCCCAAAGACAGAATAGTAGTTGAAAAAGACAAGATGACAATGAATTTGTTTTTGTTAGTAACACCAAAAGAATAACATCCCTTAGACTAGTTACTAAGTAATGTAAAATGTCTGAAAAAGCTATTTTAAAGAAGCTGTTGGGGCGCCTGGGTGGCTCAGTCGGGTAAGCGTCTGCCTTCAGCTCAGGTCGTGATCCCAGGGTCCTGGGATCGAGCCCCGCATCGGGCTCCCTGCTCATTGGGGAGCCTGCTTCTCCCTCTCCCACTCCCCCTGCTTGTGTTCCCTCTCTTGCTGTCTCTCTCTGTCAAATAAATAAATAAAATCTTTAAAAAAAATAAATAAAGAAGCTGTTAATTTTTTATACCTGTACTCAATATCCCAGATATCCAAATACTTAAAATCAAATGAGAAAAATAAATAAAGTAATATTTTGAGAATAATTTCATTAGCCCATGTGCTTGAGCTGATACAAACATTTAAAACCTAGGATGTGGGAAGAGGCAACCTGATATACCATACTAAGCAGTGGCCTGTCCTTCTTTAAGAATAGATTAAACAATCATAAAAAGAGCTAACTTAAAAATTGAAAAATGCTTAAATATTAAAAGAAATTCTCATAGAAAATATTAATAAAAAAAGAGGACTGAAACATTTATTTATTTATCACACAGGGTGCATACATAAAACAACATATCCTTTAATTCACTTGTAGCTGTCCTCTGTACCAATCTACCTCTTTCCCTTCACAATAAATTTTCAAAATAAGTTATTAGATCCATGTCCTAACCTGCCATACACTTATCAATCAACTGCAATCCATCTTCCACTCATCCTGAAAGTGCTGCAATAAGTCATCAACGATCTCCTAGTTGCTCAAGCAAATGAGCCGCTATCGGTCCTTACCCTAGTTGATCTGACTAAAACATCAGGAACAGTGTTTTACAGATGCCACATTCACTGCCTCCGTAGAACCATTCTTTCCCGATTCTCATTCGATCCTTCAGAAATCTCCTTCACCATAACCTTCAGTAGCTTTTATTTCCCTGCCCACCCCAACCATGCTATAATCTCAGGGTTCTGCGTCTAACCTTGTTTATTTCCATCTTACATGCATTCCCTCTGGACAATCCAAAGTGCTAATAAAACAACTATCCATTTTTCAAATAACAAGGAGCTTTGGTTACCAAATCTACATTTCCAACCCAAATTGCTCTCTCAGCCTCCAACCCCATTACAAATACAAATTGAAAAGCCCTACTTACTTACAATTCAACGTGTCCAAAACTAAATTCATTAGATTGTCCCTAAAACATGCTCCAATTCAGGCTAAATAAAGCAGAGGCATTGCTGAAGCCAGTTTCTTATGCAGGCAGTCGAGACAACCAATGAAGGAGGCCTTATCACTGCTAAAATCTGGCTGACACAAGAGACACAGGATGTTAGGCACAGAAGTTTAGTTTCTTGCCATTGGGACTGTCTCCAGCTGGAAACACCATTAACTGGAACTCAAAGTAGATAGACAGTTCAAACTCACAGTGATGGGGCTGATGGTCAGGGTGACAGTGAGAGAGAGGATAGGAGACAAAGCTCAACCCTATAAACCTCTTTAGGAAGAGTAACAGGTGCTATCTACCACACAGAGTAACAAGGCGTGGTGCTCATAGAGCACCTGGTTCAGGGGACATGATGACAGGAGCTTGTGGTTATGGTACTTGCGCCAATGAGAAGAGAGAGACTGTGTCTTGATCAATTTCAGAGTGCTGAAACTGACACAGAAACATTAGTAAGCATGTTACTAAGTTTCCTGACATGCAAATGCCTCTTTCCTCCTCAGAAGGAATAAAACTGTAGGAAATACAAATTTTTCCCTTTTACTTTTTCCTAATGCTAAAATATTTCGGCAAGAATCCAGACCCATTCTCTCAGCATCATTCTTGATTCCAAATACTAGAGAAACAAAGACTTGTCCCCATAAAGATAGAGATAAGACATAAGACATGTAAGATTTAGAAGCCTAAAGGAAAACCAATCAAATGTCCTCCTGCAAAAGAAACTTACCATATATATATAAAAGGGAAACTTCTAAATAACAACTTTAATTTGCGTTTCCAATGTCATTCAAGGGGATATTTCAGATATAAAATGGAAATGAACCTGTGATCATAAAAATGTGCTTACAAATGAAAAACATGATTACCAAATTTTAAAATCATAATGGAAGAAGAGAATAGCAGATTAAATATAGTATAAAATCAAATCAGTGAATTAGAAAACTAGTTCAAGAAATATTCAGATAACAAAGGAAAAAATAAGGGGATGATTATAATAAATGAAAACGCAAGAGATAAGGTAGAAAGATTCATAAATCTCTAACATCGAAATAATATGAATTCCAAAAGAAGTAAATAAAACAGAAATGGGGGAAATAATAATTAAGAAATAGTAGTGACAGTGACAGTCAAGACTGCATCAGAGAAGAGCTTAAAAGAGTAACTTATGATGCCACTTTTAGCTAGAACAAATGCAATGCCATGAAAAGGATGGAAACTGAAGGTCTGCCAGGCTCTGGTTCCAGAAACAACTAGAGACAGCAGGAAGTGTGACTCTGGAGAAGTAATAGGGAATCAAAGTTCCCCAAAGTAAAGGAACAAAGTCAAACTCACCAAAAATCCAGAGGTAGGGATGGATATCCTTGCTCTTGAGAGGAAGCTGAAAATCAGTGTGGTGATCACTTCTGAAAGCTATGGCTTATAAAAAACTGTATGCTTAGGAAAGGCAAAGGACACAGATATAGCCTCAAAAACCAAGGAATCAGACTAGCTTCATGTGAAAGGGACAGAATTCAAAATGAAAAGAGACATTTGATTCTCCAAATTCCTACAAACAGGAGGCAGGCTGGGAAACTACTCAGCTTAAAGCAAATCATTCCTTATAATTAAAAAAAAAAAAAAGATAATTCAGAGGGAAAAGCCAAAAGCCCGAAGGGCAGAAGAGCAAAGAGCTGGGAAGGAACACTAAACCCTTATCAAGAAACAGGCAACAAATGCCTGGCTAGATTTCAGAACTGCTACAGAATTGTCATCACTATGTGTCTCTTGCTCTCCCTGGTTTGTGAATGGGAGTTCTCCAGACCCTCTACCACGTGTTGGCTGTATGGCTGGCGGTGGGGGGTATAACTTGTTCCTTTAGTTCATAGGTGTTTACATTGGAAGCCACACCAAGGAAGCCTCAACTACATCTGGATATGATTTTTATTAAGTTTTTTTTAAGATTTTGTCAGAGAGAGAGAGAGCACAAACAGGGGGAGCAGCAAGCAGAGGGAGAAGCAGGCTCCCCACTGAGCAAGAGCCCGATGCAGGTCTCGATCCCAGGACCCTGAGATCATGACCTGCGCCAAAGGCAGATGCTTAACCAACTGAGCTACCCAGGAGTACCTGATTTTTATTAAGTTTATTGAGGTATAATTTATGTACAAATAAATGGTATCCATTTAAAATGCAGTTTGATGAGTTTTGACAAATACCTGTATAACCACCACAATAAAGACACAGATTCTTTCCATCGCACCCGAAAGTTCCCTTGAGCTCCTTTGTTATCAATCTCCTGCAAATCTAGACAACCTCCATTTAGTAGAATCTTGTGTATATGGAATTAAACAGTATTACATTTTTATGTCTGGCTTATCTCACTGAGGAAAATGTTTTTGAGATTCAGCCAGATTGTTATATGTATCAAAAGTTCATTTCTTGAGGCACCTGAGTGGCTCAGTCGATTAAACATCCAACTCTCGGTTTCAGCTCAGGTCATGACCTCATGGAATGTGAGATGGAGCCCCTTGTGGGGCTCTGTACTCAGCGGGGAATCTTCTTGAAAGATACTCTCCCTCTGCCCCTCCTTCCACTCATTCACGTGCTCTGTCGCTGTCTCCCTCAAATAAATAAATCTTTTTTTTTTTAAAGTCCACTTCTTTTTATTGATTAGTAGTATTCCCTTATATGAATGAACCATAATTCGCATATATATTCGTGTGCTGATGGCCATGTAGACTGTCTCCACATTTTGGATACAATGAAAAAAAGCTGCTATGAGCATTCAAATTCAAGTATTTATGTGGACATGTGCTTTCATTTCTCTTGACTAAATGCCTGGGAATAGAATTATGGGGTCATATGGTAAGTTACTTTAAACTTTTTAAGAAATTGACAAACTGTTTTCCAAAGTGGTTGTGCCATTTCACATTCCATCAACACTGAATGAGCCTTCCCATTTCATCGCATCACCACCATAGTGGCTTTCACAGTCTTTATCATTTTACCCACTCAGACATGTGTGGGGTGGTATCCCATGGTGCCTGATCATATTCATTTCTCTGATCAGGAATGATGCTGACCATCTTTTCACATGTGTATATGACTCACTGATAAGATTTTCTTTTGTGAGGTGTCTGTAAAATCTTTTGCACATTGGGTTGTCTTTTTCTTAAGTTATAAAGAGTTCTTCACATATTCTAGACACAGGTCCTTTGTCAGACATTTGTATTTAGAGTATTTTCTCCCATTCTGTGCCTTGCCAGGTGATTTTCCAAATGGTGTCTTTCAAAGAAAAAGGTTTCACTTTTGATAGCCCAGTTTATAACTTATTTCTTCGTTGTGGTTTTTGTTTTTTTTTTTTTAATATCCTATTTCAGAAATCTTTGCCGACTCCTAGGTCATAAAGATCTGTTTACTTTTAAAAAGCTCTCTAGTGTTGGGGTGCCTGGGTGGCTCAGTAAAGTGTCTACCTTCAGCTCAGGTCATGATCCAAGGGTCCTGGAGATCAAGTCCCACATAGGACTCCCTGCTCAGTGGGGAATCTGCTTCTCCTTCTGCCTCTCCCCCTGGCTTGTTCTCTCTCTCTCTGTCACTCTCTCTCTCAAATAAATAAATCTTTAAAAAAAAAATTTCTCTAGTGTTTAGCATTTTCATTTGAGTCTATAACCCATTTCATTTTTTCCCATATGGATATCCAGTTGTTCCCCGATAATTTGATTTAATTCCTTTCTTCATTTAATTTCATTGCCATCTTTGTGGAAAATCAGTTGACCATATACATGCAGACGTATTTCTAGAATTTCTGTTCTAATCTATGGCTTTATCTATCTTCTCACCAACACTGATATCTCTACTACTGTAGCTTTAATTCTAAAAATCAGGAACGTTAAGTCCTCTTTCTTTTCTTTATATATAATTGCTTTGATTTTTCATGGTTAACTTAAATCGAGCAGAGAAAGTTCCCCTCTATTCCTAATATGCTGAGAGTTTTTATCATGGATGGTTGTTGCATCTTGTTAAATGCTTTTTCTGCCTCTATTAAGATGGTGACATGATTTTTCTTTCTTATTTATGTGACGAAATAGATTTTCAAATGCCAAAAACCCTCATGTTCCTGGGATAAGCTCCATACATACATGATATGTTATCCTTTTTATCCTTTTTCTGGATACAATTTGTTAATTAAGAATGTTTATGTCCATGAGGGAATACTGGTATGCAGTTTTATGTTCTTATAATGTCTTTGTCTTCTTTTGGAAACAACATAATACTGAATTAACAAAATCAGTTGGGAAGCATTCCCTCTTCCTCTATTTCCTGGAAAAATTTCATGCAGGATGATATTTCTTCCATAAAAGCCTGATAAAATTCACCAAGGAAGCTATCTGGGTTTGGAGATTTCTTTGTGGAAAGGTGGTTAATTACGAATTTAAGTTTCCTTGGTAGATAATAGGGCTACTCAAATTTCCCATTTCTTCTTGAGTCATTATTTGTTCTGTGTCTTTCAGGGAACATGTCTACTTCCTCAAAGTTTTCAATGATATAAAGTTGTTTATATTATTCTCTTATTACATTCTTAATGTGTGCAGGATCCATATGGAGTCTCCTTTTCATTCTTGATATTGCTAACTTGTGTTTTCTCTCTTTTTTATTTTTAATTATGGCAAAACACACATAATATAAAATTTACTGTCTTAACCATTTTTAAGTGTATAGTTCAGTGGCATTAAGTACATTCACAGGGGCGCCTGCGTGGCTCAGCTGGTTAGGTGTTGGACTCTTGGGTTTTGGCTCAGGGCATCTCAGGATCCTGGGATCAAGCCCTGCACCCATCTCCATGCTGAGCACAGAGTCTGCTTGTTCCTCTCCCTCTGCTCCTACCCCCACTCGTACTTTCACACTCTAGTAAATAAAATCTTTAAAAAAATAGTTCATGCATATTGCTGTACACCCATCATCACCATCCATCTCTAGAACGTTTTCATCTTTCCGAACTAAAACTCTGTACCCACTAAACAATAACTCCCCATTCCTCCTACAGCCTTTGGCAAACACCATTCTTTCTGCCTTTATGAATCTGACTACTTTAGGTACCTCACAGAAGTGGAAACATACAGTATTTGTCTTCTTGTGATTGGCTTATTTCCCCTACAAGTTTCATCCATGCTGTAACACGTGTCAGAATTTCCTTCCTTTTTAAGGCTTACTCATCTTCCATTGTATGTTTATACCACATTTTCTTTCCATTCATCGACTGATGAATACTTGGAATTCTTCCACCTTTTGGCTATTTTATTTTAAGATTTTATTTATTTATTTGACAGAGAGAGACACAGCGAGAGAGAGAACACAAGCAGGGGGAGCGGGAGAGGAAGAAGCAGGCTTCCCGCGGAGCGGGGAGCCCGATGTGGGGCTTGATCCCAGGACCCTGGGATCATGACCTGAGCCGAAGGCAGACGCTTAACGACTGAGCCACCCAGGCGCCCCTGTAGAAGTTTGTTTTGTTTTGTTTTTTTTAGAGAGTGCACACGTGCATGAACCAAGGGACAGAGGGGCAGGGGGAGAGGGAGAGAATTTTAGCAGACTCCAAGCTGAGCTCAGAGCCCAACTCAGGGCTCAGTACCATGACCCCAAGATCATGACACGAGTCAAAATCAAGAGTCGGATGCCTAAATGACTGAGCCACCCAAGCATTCCAAGTTGTAGAATTTTTTTATATATTCTGAAAATTAACCGTGTTTCAATTTGCAAATATTTTCTCCCATTGCATGGGATGTCTTTTCATTCTGTTGATTGCATCCTTTGATACACAAAAGTTTCTAATTTCGATGTAACTCAATTCATCTGTTTTTTTGCTTTTGGTGTCATATCCAATAAATCACTGCCAAATCCACTGTCATGAAGCTTCTCCCCTATATTTTCAACTAAAAGTTTTATAGTTGTAGCTCTTATGTTTAGGTCTTTGATCCATTTTGAGTTAGTTTTTGTATATAGTGTAAGGTAAAAGTCCACCTTCATTCTCTTGTATGTGTTTTGCATCCAGTTTTCCCAGCACAATTTGCTGAAAAAGCTGTCCTTTTCCTATTGAGTGGCCTTGGCACCCCTGACAAAAATAATTTGGTCATATATGCAAGGGTTTATTTCTGGGGTCTCTATTCTAGAATATTTTTCTATATATATCTGTCTTTATGTTAATATTATTGCTTATATTACTTGGGCTTTGCAATAAATTTTGAAATCAGGCAGTGTGAGAATTCCAGTTTTGTTCTTCTTTTCCAAGACTGTTCTGGCTATTCATTGTCACCTGAGATTCCATATGAATTTTAGGATGGATTTTTGTATTTCTGGGGGGGAAAAAAAAAAACACATCACTGGAATCTTGATAGTATTGCATTGGATCCATATATCACTTTGTATAGTATTGGCATCTTAACATATTAAGTCTTCCATGAGCACAGGATGTCTTTCCATTTATTAGTGACTTCCTTAATTTCTTTCTGCAACATTTTGTAGCTTTACACCTCAATTTATTCCTAAGTATTTTATTCTTTTTGAGGCTATTGTAAATGGAATTGTTTTCTTAATTCCTTTTCAGATTGTTTACTGTTAGTGTATTAAAAAAAGCAACTGATTTTTTTGTGTTGGTTTTGTATCCTGCTGCTTTGTTGAATTTATTAGTTCTAACAGTTTTTTATGGAATACATAGGGTTTTATAAGATCATGTCACCCGTGAACAGAGATTTTACTTCTTCCTTTCCAATTTGGATGCCTTTTTCTTGCCTAATTGCTAAAGCTAGAGTTTCTAGTACTGTGTTGAATAGAAGTGACAAGAGTGGGCATCATTGTCCTGTTTCCTGACCTTAGAGGAAAGTCTTTGTCTTTCAACATTAAGTATGATGTTGGCTATCTGCTTTTCATATTTTGAGATAATTTCCTTCTATTCCTAGCTTATTATTTTTATCATGAAAGGGTATTAAATTTTGTCAGATGCTTTTTCTGGATCAATTGAGATGATCATGTGGTTTTTTTCTGTCATTCTGTTTATGCAATGTATTATATTGATTGAATTTCACATGTAGAATTATGCTTGCATTCCAGGAATATCCCACTTGGTCATGGTATATAATCCTTTTAATGTGCTGCCAGATTCTGTTTGCTAGTTGTTCTTTCTTTCTTTCTTTTCTTTTTCTTTCTTAAGATTTTTACATCAATATTCATCAGGGAAATTGGTCTGTAGTTTTCCAGTAGTGTCTTTGTCTGGCTTCAGTATCAGGGTAATGTTGACCTCATGCCATGAATTGAAAGTGTTTCCTCCTCTTCAATTTTTGGAAGAGTTTGAGGAGGATTGGTGTTAAATATTCTTTAGATGCTCGGTAGGATTCACCCATGAAGCCATCTGGTCCTAAACTTTTTTTGTTGTGAGACTGTTGAATATTCCTTCAATCACCTCACCAGTTACAGGTCTTTTCAGATTTTCTATTTCTTCATGATTCAGTCTTTGTAGATTGTGTGTTTCTAGTAATCTGCCCATTTCATCTGGCTTATCCATTGGTTGGCATATATCTGTTCATCATACTCACCTATAATCCTTTTCATTTCCATAAAATCAGTTGTAATATCCCCTCTTTCATTTCTACTTTCAGTTGAGTCTTCTTTCTATTCTAGTCAATTCAGCTAAAGGTGGTTTGTCAATTTTGTTGATTTTTTTGAAGAAATCAATTCTGGTTTTATTTTTTCCCTAATGTTTTTTTCATTCTCCATTTTGTTTATCTCTGCTCTAATTTTATTACTTCCTTTCGTCTGCTAAATCTGGAGTTTGTTCTTCTTTTTCCAGTTCCTTAAAATGAAAATTTAGGTTGTCAATGTGAGATCTTTCTTTTTTTTTTTTTTTTTTTAAGATTTTATTTATTTATTTGAGAGAGAGAATGAGAGAGAGAGAGCACATGAGAGGGCGGAGGGTCAGAGGGAGAAGCAGACTCCCCGCCGAGCAGGGAGCCCGATGCGGGACTCGATCCTGGAACTCCAGGATCATGACCTGAGCCGAAGGCAGTCACTTAACCAACTGAGCCACCCAGGCGCCCCATATCTTTCTTCTTTTTAATGTAAGCTTTTACAGCTATAAATATCCCTCTTAGCACTGCTCTCACAGCATCTCACATGTTTTGGTTCATTGTGTTTTCATTTGCATTAATCTCAAGATATTTTCTAATGTCCCTTTTAATTACTTCTTTACTCATAGCTTGCTCAGACTGAGTTTAATCCCATACATTTATGAATTTTCCAGTTTTACTTCTGCTACTGACTTCTAGTTTCCCTATATTTTGATCAGAAAAAAATACTGTGTGATTTCAATTTTTCAAAATTTATTAAGACTTTTTGTGGCCTACCATATGGCTTACCCTAAAGAATATTCCATGTGCTCCTGAGAAAAATGTGTATTCTGCTATTATTAGGTGATTTGCTCTGTATATATCTGTTTGGTCCAATTGGTCTATAGTGTTGTTCAAGTTTTCTATTTCTTAATTGATCTTCTGTCTGATTGTTCTATCCATTATTGAATGTGGGAATGTGGGGGTACTGAGGTTTCCTACTATTATTATAGAGCTATTTCTCCCTTCAGTTCTGTCAGTGTTTGCCTCATATATTTAGGACTTCTGATGTTTGGTGCATCTATGTTTATAACTGTTAAATCTTCTTGGTGAACTGACCCTTTTATCATAATATAATGCCCTTCTTTGTCTCATACCAGTTTTTTATTTAAAGTCCATTTTGTATGATAAATAGCCACCTCTGCTCTCCTTTGGTTACTATTTACATGGAATATCTTGTTTCATCCTTTCACTTTTAATGTGTGTGTGTCCTTAGATCTAAAGTGAGTCTCCTGTAAACAGCATATAGTTGGATACTGGCATTTTTTATCCATTCTTCTAAGTCATGACTTTTCATTGTGGAGTTTAATACAGTGCAATTAATCAGTGATAGACAAAGACTTACTTTTGCCATTTTGTTATCTTCTGTATTCTTATAGCTTGTCTCTCATTTCCTTCCTTACTGCCTGCCCTTTTTATTTAGTTGATTTTTTTTGTAGTGACATGTTTTGATTCCCTTCTCATAGCCTTTTGTGTATATTTTCTTTGTGGTTACCATGAAGATCACACACACACACACAAAAAACCCCTAAAGTTACAACAATATATTTTAAACTTCAATTGCATACAAAACCTCTACTCCTTTACAGCTCCACATCTCTCCCCACAGCTTTTTGTTACTTATACCATGTACTCATTAACACATATTTATAATTATTTTATGCATATTTCTTTATACTCCTATAAAAAACAAAAACTGGAATTATAAGCCAAAATTAAAATTATACAGGTTTTTATATTTGCCCCTGTGTTTCTTTTTATTTGATCAGTCTGACCAAGATTTATCAATTTTATTTAGCTTTTCAAAAAAAAAATCAATGTGGGACCCCTGGGTGGCTCAGTCAGTTAAGCATCTGCCTTTGGCTCAGGTCATAATCCCAGCATCCTGGGATGGAGTCCCGCATCGGGGTCCTTGCTCAGTGGGACTCCCTCCCTCTGCCTGACGCTCCCCCTAGTTATGCACTCTCTCTCTGACAAACAAAATCTTTTAAAAAAAAAAAATCAGTGCTTGGTTCATTGATGTTTCTCTGTTGTTTTCTGTTGCATTGAATTCCACTCATCTATTTTTTTTCCTTCATTCTACTTACACTGAGTCCACTCACCTCTTATTTTTCCAGCTTCCAAAGGGGGGAGCTGTGATCACTGATTTTAGATATCTCTTTTCTTTTTAGAGATTTTATTTATTTATTTTAGAAACACAGAGAGAGAGAGAGAAGGCGCACAAGCTGGGGGGTAGGGCAGAGGGAGAGAGAGAATCTCAAGCAAACTCTGTGCTGAGCATGGAGCCTGACACTGGGCTCAATCCTAGGACCCTGAAATCATAACCTGAGCTGAAATCAAGAGTCAGACACTTAACTGACTGAGCCACCCAGGCACCCCGATATCTCTTTACTGCTATACGCATTAGAAACTCTAAATTTCCCTCTAAGCACTGCCTTAGCTGTACCTCATAAATTTTGTATTTTCCTTATCTTTTGTTTGAAAATACTTTCTAAATTCCCTTGTGATTTCTTTCTTAAACAATGGATTTCTTAGAAGTGATTTTCTGAGGGGCACCTGGCTGACTCAGTGGGGCACGCAACTCTTGATCTCAGGGTTGTGAGTTTGAGCCCCACATTGGGTGTGGAGATCATTTAAAATTAAATCTTTTTTTTAAAAAGTTTTTTTTAATTTATAAACATTTGAGGGCTTTTCTGGATGTACAATATTAGTGTTCATTTCTCATTAAATTCACATGAGGACAGAATATATACTCCATGTCTTTCATCTTCTGAGATCAATTGAGATTTCTTTTATGACCCAGAGATGAACTATCTGGATGAACATTCCATATGCACGTAAAGGATGTGTAATCTGCACTTATCAGGTGCGGTATTTTATAGATGTCAGTGAGGTTGAGGTAGGTCAGTCAGTGCACTTTTCAAGTCCTCTATCCTTACTGATTTTTCTGCTCCATCAGTTCCTAAGAAAGGGTGTTAAAATCTGCAATGTTTGTGGATTTGTCTATTTCTCCCTTTAGCTGTTGTTTTGCCTTGTGTTTTTGAAGCTTTACTATTTGCTACATACACATTTATAATTGTTATGTCATGCTTATGAACTGACCCTTATATCATTACAAAATTATGTTTGTCTCTAATAATTCTCCTTAGTTTAATCTATCTTATCTGATATTTAATATAGCTATTCCAACTTTCTTATGCTTATTGTTTTCATTTTACATCTCTTTACATTCTACATCTCTTTCAATTTACTTATCTTTGTATTTTAAAGTATGTCTCTTATAGATAACATACAATCGGTTCTTGGCTTTTTTAATCCAATATAACAACCACTGCCTTTGGATTGGACTGTTGAGTCCATTTACATTTAATGTAATTATTGATATAGTTCTATTAAGTCTGCCATGTTGCTATTTGTTTTGTATTTATCCCATCTCCTCTTTGTTCCTCTGTTCTTCTTTTCCTACCTTCTTTTGTGTTGACTACTTTACTGTATTCCATTTTAATCCTTTTAGTTATATTTCTTCCTGGTTACAGGTCTATTATATTTTTAGTACTTGTTCAAGGTATGTGCTATGCAACATCTAATACGGCTCCCAATGATCCCCATCTCCTGGTATTCATACCCTTGTATATAAGCCCTTTTCCTTGAGTGTACACTGAACCTAATGATTTACTTCTAATAACCTGAATCTAACACAAGTGATAGGCTATCACCTCCAAGATTAGTTTACAAAAAGACCCTGGTTTCCAACTTGCTTATTCTCTCTAATGCAAACAAACTGCCATATTGCATGCTGTCCATTGGAGAAGTCTAAACAACAAGAAACTGAGGGAAGCCTGTGAAGGAAAGCCATAAGACTGAGGCCCTCAGACAAACAACCCACAAATACTTTGCAGCTTTATAAGAGAACCTGAGCCACAAATCCCAGCTACGTCATGTACACAAGATAATAAATGTTTATTGTTTTTAAGCTGCTAAGACTTGGGAGTGATTTGTTATGCAGCAATAGATAATGACTAATACAGATTTTGGTACTTGGAAGGGAGGTACTGCCTAAAAATGTGGAAATGTCATTTGAACCAGATAGTAGTTGGGAGTCTGGAAGGACTTTAACTAGTATGCTAGAGAAAGACAAAATTGACTTGAAGAAGCTGTAGGTAGAAATCTGGAATTTGAGGACATTGCCAGTGAGAGCTCAAGACGAAGTGAGAGGCATGTTATTAAAAACCAGAGGAAAAGGGATCCTTTCTATACAGTGGCAGAAAGCCACACTTCAGTAACATGTAAAATAGAAAATGTTGTTAATAAATTGGGTAAGTGGGGCACCTGGGTGGCTCAGTCGGTTAAGCGGCTGCCTTCGGCTCAGGTCATGATCCCAGGGTCCTGGGATCGAGCCCCGCATCGGGCTCCCTGCTCGGCGGAGAGCCTGCTTCTCCCTCTCCCTCTGTCTGCCACTCTGCCTACTTGTGCTCTCTATCTCTGTTAAATAAATAAAAATCTTTTAAATAAATAAATAAATAAATAAATAAATAAATAAATAAATAAATAGGGTAAGTGACATGGTGAAGGAGATTCCCAAGCAAAGTATTTCTTGTTGCCTACAGTAAAATGCAAGAGGAGAGTAATAAATTAAAAGAAAAAAGAACCAGGGCTTCATGGTTTTAAAAATTCTCAGTCTCCAGCTGGCAAAAGATGCTAAAGTAAGAAATGGCATCCAAGTGAAGTTTGGGCACTGCCTAGAGATAAAGCCAAGAGTATAAATGAAAAACCTTTTTTTAAGATCAAAAAGATTAAAGGTGGTACATCAGGGTACTATACATTAACACGTAGAGACCTTTAAAAAAGATTAAGCCTATGCCATACAGATTCTCTCAAACAACAGAGTCTCTAGAAAGGTTATGGTCATTGTCCCTCAATCTTCTCAGAAGAACCCAATGTGGAAAGGGAATCTCATTGAGATTAATACATGTGGCTTTTGTCTAATGGAATGAACATGAATGAGATGTACAGGAGGTCTACAAAGTTTTTGAGAAAATTATATCAGAGAGAGAGACTTCTCTCCTGGACTGAAAAGATAGAGTACAAAATGAAAAGGGGCCACTGGACCCCCAAAATTCTGGAAGGAAGCAGGTCGAGAAAACTACTCAGCTGCAAATACATGCTATCTTTCATGAAAAAGGAAGAACTCAGAAGATAGAATCAAGAATCCAGTGGAAGGAGCCAAGAGACATGGAATATTATTCCCAGGTCTTAAGCCTTAATTAAGGAATTTTTAATATTTGCCCAACTGGATTTTAGAATTGCTATGGACCAGTGACTACTATGTGCCTCTTATTATTCTCCTTTTTAGAAATGTCTATAGTGATTATTGTAGTTGGGTGTGTGGGGAGCAGGTAACTATTTTTTTTTTTTAAGATTTATTTGAGAGAGAGAGAATGAGAGAGAGAGAACACATGAGAGGGGATAGGGTCAGAGGACGAAGCAGACTCCCTGCCGAGCAGGGAGCCCGATGCGGGACTCGATCCAGGGACTCCAGGATCATGACCTGAGCCAAAGGCAGTCGCCCAACCAACTGAGCCACCCAGGCACCCGGGAGCAGGTAACTATTAAAACAGACATTTCTTCAAAGAAGATATACGAATGGCCATTAAGCACATGAAAAGATACTCAGCATAATTAGTTACTAGGGGAATGCAAATTAAAACCATAATGCAATACCACTACATGCCCATTAAAATGACCAAAATCAAAAACACTGATAATACCAAGAGTTGAGGATGTGAAAAAACTGAAACACTCACACATTGCTAGTGGGGATGTAAAACGGTACTGCCACATTGGAACATAGCTTGATATTTCCCTTAAAAAGTTAACTATACACTTATCATATAACCCACTGCTAGATATCTACCCAAAAGAAATGAAAAACACGTGTTCAAACAAAAATTTGCAATATGAATGTCCATAGCAGCATTATTCATCATAAACTATAGATACATGCAACATGAACTTCAATAATAACACACTAAGGGCGCCTGGGTGGCTCAGTCGGTTAAGAGGCTGCCTTCGGCTCAGGTCATGATCCCAGGGTCCTGGGATCGAGCCCCGTGTCGGGCTCTCTGCTCGGTGGGGAATCTACTTCTCCCTCTCCCTTTGCTGCTCCCCCTGCTTGTACTCTCTCGCTTGCACTCTCTGTCTCTCAAATAAAATCTTTAAAAAATAATAACACACTAAGTGAAAGAACCAGATGCAATAAGACTATATAGTTTATGATTCCACTCATATGAAATTTCTAGAAAAGGCAAAACTATAGGGACAAAAAACAGGTCACTGCTTGCCTGGGCCTTGGACTGTAATTCCGTATTATAAAGACATTAATTCTTCCCAAATTGATCTACAAACTCAATACATTCCCAATCACAATCTCAACGGAGGGGTGTCTGTGTGTGTGTGTATAAACTGGCAAGCTATTTATAAAATTTAAATGAGAATGTAAAGAACCAAGAAGAGCATACACTACACTACTAAAAATCAAGATTTATTTCAAAGCTACAGTAATTAAGGCAGCATAGAATAGCACACAGATAGACAAACAGACCAATGGAGGAGGTAAGAGTCCAGAAACAAACCCACACAAATAAGATTTCCTAGTTTACAATAATGATGCCAACTACAGGAATGGGGAAAGAATGGCTTTTTTTTTCTTAAGATGCTGGATCAAATGGCTATCCGCCATCCTAGGCCCGTGGCAGGGGGGTGTGGCAGGGAGCCCTACCTCATTTCATATGTAAAAATCAACTCCAGTGTAGCACACGCCTAAACTAGAAGGATAAAATTAGAAAGCTTCTAGAAGCTAACATAGGCAAGTATCTCCATGATCCTGGGATAGGTAAGGCAAGAAATCTTAAACAGGACACACAAAAAAGAAGCACAAACAATATCAGAGACAAGTAACAAATAAAACTATATTATAATTTAATATACTTAACAGAACACACAGTGAAAGTAGGAGAAGATATTTGCCATACATGTATCAACAAACAATTTGTATACAGAATATATAAAGAATTATGACAAATCAATATAGAAAAGACTGACAAACTATTTTTCATTTAAAAATGAAAGGAACTTCACCAGATGGCCAAAAAGCATGGGGAAAAGTGCTCGATGTCATTAGTCATGAGGGAAAATGCAAGTTAAAACACCATACTAGAATTGCTAAAACTAAAAGAAACTAACAAATCAAGTGCTGGGAAAGATGGGGAGCCACAGACTCTGAAGTTCTACCACGGAAATGTAAATTGCTATAACCATTTGGGAAAATTCTTTGGCAGTATCTACTGTAATTACACTTCCAAGTCAACATAGTGTACATATGTGCGCTAAAAGACATGTAAAAGAATGTTCACAGCAGAATTATTTATCATAGCCAAAACCTGGAAAAAACCCAAATGCCCAGTAACAGTAGAATGGATATATAAATGTGATATATTCACACAGCAGTAAAATTTAAAAAAAATAATAATCCATTGCTAAATGCAACAACATGCATCAATCTCCCAACATACTGTTGAGCCAATGAAACTAGAAAAAAATGAACATACTTTATGAATCAGAAACAGTTAAAACTAATCTATGGTGATATAATGCAGAATAGTGGTTACTCTGGGGGTCTGATAAATGACTGGGAAGGAGCAAGACAGAGGTTTCTGGAGAGCTGGTGATATTCTCTATCTTGATTTAAAAGGTGGCTATATTAAGGTATTCATTTTGTAAAACTTCATCAAGATTGAGATTGTGTGTCTTGTTGTATGTTACATGTTGATTTTAAAAGTTTCCCACAAAGATTGAACTACAGCTACATTTATTAACATGGATGAATCTGAGAAATATAATGAGAAAAAGAAGCTTCAAAATAATATATAAAGTATGGTCCCACTTATATAACGTAAAGCAAAGAGATGATTAACACAAAAGACAGGAAAATGATCCTCTCAGAAGATGGGAAGAGGAGCCAAGAGGGAAGGACACCCAAAGGTCTCCTGGAGTACTATAACGTGCTATTTCTTGGGTGGGCCAAAAGTATAGGGATGTTTATTTTGTAATTGTTCTTTAAAGTGTACCGGTATATTTTCATACACTTTTTACATGTATGCTATTTCACAGTTGTAAAATATCACAAGATTAACACAACTCCTACACAACTACTGCATTATAGATGATCAGAAAATTAAAGCAAGAACTAACTAGATTTCATGTCTTTGCATTCATCTGAGCAGTGGGTAATAATGTTATACACCATCTGAAGAATTGTCTTAAGGTATTGCTAAATACAAATGAAACATAAAAATAAATAGCAACAATTAATAATGCAGTAAACTATCAAATAACACTGAAAATAAGAAAATAAAAATAACTTTCAATGATCCATGACGTATTTATTTTAATTTTTCAAAGGGAACTTTATTAGGAATAAAAACAAAAACTAAACGAAAAAAAAAATTAGATGTTTGACAAAACTAAAAAAAGACCAGAGAGGGCGCCTGGGTGGCTCAGTCGGTTGAGCGACTGCCTTCGGCTCAGGTCATGATCCCAGGGTCCTGGGATGGAGTCCCACATCGGGCTCCCTGCTCTGCGGGGAGCCTGCTTCTCCCTCTCCCACTCCCCCTGCTTGTGTTCCCTCTCTCGCTGTGTCTCTCTCTGTCAAATAAATAAATAAAATCTTAAAAAAAAAAAAAAAAGACCAGAGATTCATAAACTTAAGACTTCATGTTTTCCCCATTTCCTACCTTAAAATAACACATGTAATTTTAAAAATTAAAAGTAAAAACCATCTTTAAAAGTCATACAATTAAGTCAACATTTATTAATAGATCTCTGGTTTAACAGTACAACACTTAGAGAGTATTTTAATTCCCTTAAAATTAAGTTTTACAGTAATATACTTTGCTTACTGTCATCCTTTTTTGTTTATTAAAAGGACAATCAAAACTGTTCAATATTATGATCTCACAAAAAGAAACTTGCCTGTGAAATAAAAAGATGCTATTACAAAGCCCCACTCACTAAAAATTTTTTTAAAAAGTGACTACCTTTGTCAAAAATCTGACTCACTAAAAAAAAAAAAATACCTAAGAGAAAAGCAAGGCCATTCTTTTCAAAGCAATTCCATCTCAGTTACAATTTGTTGCCACTTCCTTGCCTTGGTAAACACCGAAGAATGATATTTAATTAGCACATGAATGTTGAAAGTTAATGAGTAGTTAAGTGGTTTTATGAGAGTGAAATGTTATGTTTTATGGAATACCCTAAGAAACAGTTTCCATTCTTCATTTATATAGCAGACTTATTTCTAGAGCTCAAGGTTAAATGGCCAATTTACCAAAAATATCAAATTAATCAGATATAATCCATCCTAAGTGTTCTATCCAAACAAAATGGCGAAAAAAACTAATTTAAGAAAAATGGTTAATTTTTCTTTCTTTCAAAAATATTTATTCACAAGAGCTCCTCTGAAACCTGAGACTGACTGAAAGAAAAGCAACTAGGTGTTGATCATGGGTGATTATCATCAATGAAGAGATACCTGTGAAATTACAAGGAAGCACAGAAAAAAGGCCTCCTATGGAGCAGAGGCGGTTTGTATGCACCAACACCCAGCTCCTAGCTCCTGTCTGCATCCCACTGCCCTATCTAGCCGGCAGCTCTCTACTAGTAGGTCAGGCTTTACAATGGCCCGGCCAAAGACCCAGGTCTATAGCTCCAAGCCCAATACAGCAGCCACTAAATCACATATGGCTATTTAAATTAATTACCACGTAAAACTCAGCTTCTCCGTCACACTAAGCGCATTTCAAGTGCTTAGTGGTCATATGCGAATAGTGGCTACTGTGTTGCACAGCATAGCCACAGACCATTTCTATGCAGAAAGCTCTACTGGACGGTGCTGCTGCAGAATATAGCCTTGCCCAAACAGTGGGGCTATTCGTGACTATAATGAATGTACCTAGTGAACATTTAAGGATGTTTTACTATGTGTAATCCCAACCATATTTATTTATGCCAGGGGATATAAAGAATCCCTAGGAAGGAAAGGTACTGATCAGCTCCCCCATACATTCACCTAACGATTCAGGAGCAGGGGCTATTTATAGTATTAATGTCATTTACATATAAAAATAGAGCCTAACAAAGTAAAAAGATTTTTTTTGTGGTTTTTTAAGTATCCAGACTAAAAAATTACATCATTATTTTTCAAGTGAGAAAGGTTTTTTTCACAGAGATCAACATCTCAATCACAATTACATTTTCATTATACTTGATCACCATCTGCTGGCCATGTTGGTAAACTGCACAAGCAAATGAAAATGCTAGCTGTTAATGGGAGACATTTTTAAAGGACATACATACTACATAGTCCCAGCTTTTTGCTGCAATGCATTCCTGGAAAACCACATCATAAAGAGGATCATTGTAAAACAAATCATATTTTCCATAAGGGCAGGGCTATAATTAGATTCTTCATTCCAAACTAAAATCTGGCGTCAAATAACCCATGGAAGATCTCATTAAAGCAAGATGCAAAAATTATAGTCCTCTATAATCACTTAAAATAGGATAATTATTCTCCAAGTCCTTTCTTATAGGTATGAACAAATTTATTATTTAGAGGACAGAACATAAATTGAAAGATAAAACTTTAATTCATATAGATAACCTAAATCTAATATGGTAAAAGTAATATACAATAAATAATAATTCTGTTTGCACACTCCTAGAATTTTTATGTAATCTAGATGGTAGCTCTTTATAAAATGGCATCTAAAGAAATCCAAACCAATGCTACTTTTTCATGAACAAAGTCCTCTAAAATAAGCAGAATCCATGTGTTTCTTCCTCTAGGAAGCAGGCTGATTCATCTTTATTCCCCTCCACCCTCTCCTAACGCATAACTCTTAAGCAAAGTTTCAAGTAAAAATAGTAAGTGGTATGACAGCATTCTTTTTTATTTTTTCTATCCTAGCCCCAACTTCATTTTGGTGATAAGCTACCAAACCACATCATATTTCACTGAAAAGTCATAAAAATAATTACAAGCCATTAAAAAGAAGCTTCAAAACATTCTTCACAGAATCGTAAGACAAGAATACAACTTATTATCTTTGTGTTCTGTGTTTGGGATAATGCACAAAAAGAGACAACATGAACTTATGTCTAACTATTACTTAGGCAGCTTCTAATTCAGGGTATGGCCAAATGCAAAAAAAAAAAAAAAAAGTGGGGTGTGGGGCCAGCTACATTGTATTCCTTCTATCTGAGGGGAAAGGGATTTGCTGAGTTACCTAAATAAAGATTCCTTCGAAGCCTCTTTTAAAATACTCTTACCCTCTTTATTCTGAGTGTGCAGGATTCATACTTAACCATGAGAACCTTTCTGCATAGCCATTAATTTATTTTTCTCAAGAACACAATGATTTTTAGTAACTCAAAATAATTGACCAATGGATTTTAAGATAATATCTTTAGGAAGATTAGATAATTAGAGAAGCAAAAGAATGGTCAAACAAACTAACAAGCAAGCCCCTGCAGGAACTATTAAAATCCCAATCACCATGCCAGTGACGGTGGTCGCAACAGCTAACACTTTCCCACGTCCCATGTCAGAGGCTCTAGATCTCCATTTTACAAATGATGAAACCAGGCTTTAGGGAAATTAAGTAACTTGCCTGAGGACACATGGTTGCCAAGTGTCAGAAGTGAGATTTGAACAAAGGCAAACTGCCTCATTTCAGCTCAACCTAGACATAACCAAGAACAAAGGCACAGTCGCTCAGGACTGCTGATGCAGCTCAAGTGGGGAAAAAGATGGATGAAAGTGGAATTTCCATATTTGCTGCAAAAAGTACTCGTGCCTACATGGTAGACTAGAAAGAACATGAGGTCTGGAATCATCAAGACCTAGATTCTGAAACTGGATCCATGACTGAGAAAGTGGCGCGACCTTACTGAAGCTGTTACCTCATCTATAAATACAAAGGGCCATCATGTCAACCTCACAGAACTGTAGAAAGGATGAAATCAGATAACTTATAAAAGATTTCTAGAATAGTATCTAGCATACAGTAGATGCTCCATAAATGGTACAACTTGTCCCACTTGATTTCTGTTTTAACAAACTAGAAATACAAGTGAAATCCACAAGTATTTATTTATTGGGAAAATTTCAATCTTACGTTTAAACTTGTATATTTGTTTCTTATAGTTAAATGTGCATCACTAATGTTAATGATGTGTATGCCCAAACATCATAAGAAGATGATATTTTGGAGGGCAACTTAACAGAATCTATCAAAAAATAAGTGTGTAGACTATTAAAAATAACACAGACACATGTACAAAATAAAAGTTTTTAAGTTGCCACACTTGACTAGTCCCACACTCTAAAGGTAAAACTGTTTCAAATGTGGCACCCAGAAATATCCCTTACACATGTACAGATACATATCCACATATCCTCTTTAAAATATACATACACACATATAAGTGGAAGCTTACTATACTTTTATATGCTTCTTTTAAACTTCATATATCTTAGAGATCTCTCCATACTAGCCCATACAGATTTTTGTTACCAACGCACAAGATGTTGTACCTACTAATAATCCCACCAATAGTTTATCCATTAAATTTGTTAATGTACCTAGCTACTGAAACAGCGATTTCTTTTCTGGGCATCAGTAATAGTCCAAAATACATGCAGCTGCATAATGATCTATGTACTAAAATGTTAACTAAAGCATTCTTTATAATAATAAAGAATTAAAAGCAACAGAGACAGGTTAAATTAGGTTAAATTATAGTAAATCCACACTATGGATTAGGATCTGTAATTAAAAAGACTACACAGACTGCATGACAGGTTCAGACATGGTTAAGTGGCAAAAGAGCAAGTCTCAGAATAGTACATACAGTATAAACGAACATAACTCTTTAATTACATTTGTGTGGCTATGTGTCTACTGCAGAATGATACACACCAAATTGCTGATGACTATTACATCCCATGAGGCAAGTGGAATAGGAGGACCTGGAGAGAAGGACTTTGACTTTTTACTCCACATATTTCTACATTGAGGTTTTTACAAGAAACATGTATTGTATATAGTTTGTATAATTTCCTAAAATGAGGATAAAAACTGTATTAGTCATCTATTGCTGCCTAACGAATTACCACAAACTGTAGAGTTTTAAACAACACATGTATACTTCACATATGTTCTCATAGTTTCTGTGGGTCAGAAGTGTAAGTACAGCTGAGCTGGGTCCTCTGCTTAGGGCCATACGAGGCTGCCATCATGGTTTGCCCAGAGCTGGGTTCTCATCTGGAGGCTCTATTGGGGAAGGATCCACTTGCCCCGCTCGCATGGTTGTCAGCAGCATTCAGCATCTTATAGCTAGAGAATTCATGGCAGCCTGCTTCTTCAAAGCCAGCAAGGAAAACACAGCAAGACTCTAGAGTCAGTCCACTGGCAGGACAGAGTCTTACGTATCATAATGTAATCATGGAAGGGACATCCCAACACCAGTGCCATATTCTATTAGTTAAAAGCAAGTCACAGGTCCTGCCCACACCCAAGAAGTAGGGATTATACAAGACTGTGAACACCCAGAGGAGGACCACGGAGCCACCTGAAAGTCTGTCTGCCACAAAGATAATTAAGGTCTTTACCGGATCACAGTGGTAAGTATCTGAAGGATGACCAGGAAGCAATATATATGGATACAGCTCATGGTTGAAGAACTAAATGAAATCAGCCAAACTGTACAGGGATGAGATCTAAGTCTATGGTCTCATCAGTAACATTTTGTAAAACCATGCTCCAAACTCAAATATAAGTAAAATATTTCACTGTCAAGAAAATAAGCAGATATTTGACATTTAAATGCAGTAATAGATCTCTAAAAAAAATAGCAAAATGATTTGAAAAGTGGTTTTTCTAAAAGAAAACAGAGGTAATAACCTAAACTTAAACCAAGAAATATGAAAAAGGAAAGCAAAGAGTAAAACCAGGATGGAATTAGCTATGTGTCAAAGCTGTCTGACGTGAAATGCTAAGTTTACTAGTGTATGATGTGTATTTGGTGGGGGGAGGAAAAAAAAGCATGAGAATAAGCATGATAGACTATAACCTCATACTACTTCTAACATGTTTAGAATGAAGCTACACCCCGTATCCTACAGGAAGAATAAAGGTAAAGGAAAGGCTGGGGCGCCTGGGTGGCTCAGATGGTTAAGCGTCTGCCTTCAGCTCAGGGCATGATCTCAGGGTCCTGGGATCAAGTCCCGCATCGGGCTCCCTGCTCAGTGCAGAGCCTGCTTCTCCCTCTCCCTCTGCCACTCCCTCTGCTTGTGCTCTTCTGTCCATCTGTCAAATAAATAAATAAAATCTTTAAAAAAAAAAAGGAAAGGTGCCACCTCTACTGAATAGGGAGGCCTAACAAAGAAGCTTCAAAAGGGCTCTGCATCTTTAATAATATGAAAAGGCTGGGACACAAACAGCATAATCTAAAATGCCATTAGAAATACTTCACATACAAAAAGGTCTAAGTAAAGCAGGATTTTATAAAGTGATCAAAAAAGAAACACTAAGGGGGAATATCTTTTAAGATTAAAGAGGTTTTTCAAAGGACAAGTTGAAGTGGTTGTAAAATTTATGAGGCAGCATTAAACTTCAGTTCTAAGTAACAATAAATTATTCACTATAAAAACATACATGTGTCAAATATTATAAGCCTCTTAAACTTTTTAAAACAATTTCTTACAGAACTGATTAGATGTATTAGGTCAACACTAGCAGATACTAACTTTTTCATTAGCACAGTATGACCACTCAGTAAAGGAACAACTTTAGAAAAATGAAGACAGACCATCAGTAGACTCTTCACCACCACTTCTGATCTCATCTCACACATTATGTATTTGGCTTTTAAATCAACTGTATTGCCCTTAGCTAAAGTAAAAGTCAGTTTTATTTTTTAAATGCCTTCATGTATATAAAATTACAAATATCTGTTAATTCATGTACATGTGGTTTAGAATTTTAAATCAAATTAAAATTTGAAAATAGACTGAATTAAATTAAGAGAAAAATAGAAGAAAAGTTATTCTGAGAAGTTTTGTTTTTATAGCACTAACTGGCTCTTAGCATTCATGGTATTCTGACACTTGACCAGAAAGATATTTCAGTATATCTTTTCCAGCTCACTGTCTTTCTATTCCTCATGGTATGTGAAGGGCATCTCTATAGCCTATATCCACACTTCTCTTAACTTCTTCTAAAATGTATCCTTTCCTCAACTTGTCCTGAAAGGTTTTTTTCTGAATCCTCATGGGCCATTCTCTCTGTCACAATCTACCTGTCTCTAAAGGTTTCTGTACAGATTAAATTAAGTATGTGGCAGTGCCTAACACAATTCATTCATTCATACATGTAAGCATTCAACAAATATAAATACTTACGGAGTTCCCAAGAGGTTCCTGCCCAGCGCTAGGTGCTGGAAACACAGTGCAAATAGGCAAGGCACAGTCCCTGCCTCATGACATTTACAATCTAGCACAGAGGACAGATATGGAACCTTTGCACATCATGAGTGCAACAAGGAAACACAAAGTCCCTAAAACAGACCTGGGGTGTCAAGTAAGACTTTTTTGAATTGCAAGATCTGAAGGACAGAGAAGGACCAAAGGACTGCCTGCTTTTCCCATCAATTATTTAAGTATTATATAACTGATAGCTAATGCCTCATATCTGAATAACTGGCATTACGTGCCATTTTATTACAGGTGAGCAACAAAGAAAAAGAAGTTATATGTTAAAATTGTGGAGATTTTACTATGGTATCATTTTCCAGAAAAGTCACTGAGTAATATTTGAAGAATATTCTCACTATGTTTTCTTAAACTTTATCCTCTGTTCCAAGGAAGAAAAGCCCACTCACCTGGACTCCATGAGATCTCAAATCTATTTCCTACCCTAATTTTACACACATCTCAATCTTCACGAATATCCCCACAACTACACATAACCACTATATGGAAATTATCCATGCACCTCTCTTCCCTACTTATCTAAAACAACCGTTAGAAATCCAGTGTCTGTCTCTGAAGAAGACATACAAATGGCTAACAGACACATGAAAAAATGTTGATCATCATTAGCCATCAGGGAAAGCCTGGTGATGGGTATTGAAGAGGGCACGTACTGCATGGAGCAATGGGTGTTATACGCAAATAATGAATCATGGAACACTACATCAAAAACTAATGATGGGGGCGCCTGGGTGGCTCAGTTGGTTAAGCGACTGCCTTCAGCTCAGGTCATGATCCCAGGGTCCTGGGATCGAGTCCCGCATCGGGCTCCCTGCTCTGCGGGGAGCCTGCTTCTCCCTCTCCCACTCCCCCTGCTTGTGTTCCCTCTCTCGCTGTGTCTCTCTCTGTCAAATAAATAAATAAAATCTTTAAAAAAAAAAAAAAACTAATGATGTACTACTCTATGGTGATTAACATAATTAAATAAAATTTTTAAAAATTAATTAAAAAATTTTTTTAAACTATTATATAAGTAAATTATAAAAAAAACACATTGAGATACCACCTTACACCAGTTAGAATGGCAAAAATTGACAGGGCAAGAAACAACAAATGCTGGAGAGGTTGTGGAGAAAGGGGAACCCTCTTACACTGCTGGTGGGAATGCAAGTTGGTACCGCCACTTTGGAAAACAGTGTGGAGGTGCCTCAAAAAATTAAAAATAGAGCTACCCTATGACCCAGCAACTGCACTCCTGGGTATTTATGCTAAAGACATAGATGTAGTGAAAAGAAGGGCCATATGCACCCCGATGTTCATAGCAGCAATAGCCAAACTGTGGAAAGAGCTGAGATGTCCTTCAACAGATGAATGGATAAAGAAGATGTGGTCCATACATATAATGGAATATTACTCAGCCATCAGGAAGGATGAATACCCAATTTTTACATCAACATGGATGGGACTGGAGGAGATTACGCTAAGTGAAATAAGTTAAGCAGAGAAAGTCAATTATCATATGGTTTCACTTATCTGTGGAACATAAGGAATAGCATGGAGGACATTAGAAGGAAGGGAAAAATGAAGGGGGGGATTCGGAGGGAGAGACAAAGCATGAGAGACTATGGACTCTGAGAAACAAACAAGGTTTTAGGGGGATGGGTTAGCCCGGTGATGGGTATTAAGGAGGGCACGTACTACATGGAGCACTGGGTGTTATGTGAAAACAATGAATCATGGATCACCACATCAACAACTAATGATGTATTGTATGGTAATTAACACAATATAATAAAATTAAATTAAAAAAAAAGAAATCCAGTGTCTGTAGGATCTGGGTAACAAATGAGTGATTATGCTGCCAGATGTAGGGGTAGTCTTCACTTCTACAAAGATGCAGTCTCTCTCCTCTTTTTCAGTCATATGATCCCTCTTCATCTACCTTTCTTCTTTCCACTTGTGACAGAATGTAAAAATGTGAATAGAAATACTTCTTTCACCTCTCAACCCTTCTTCTTAAAAGGGAAAAAAAGCTCATACTCCATAAGAGATGCAACCGACCTCAAAATCAGTATCAAAAATGAGCAGCAAATAATGAAGGCATGCTGCATTAGGAGAGTAATCAAGTATTACTTATCTCCAATCTATGGCTGTCTTCTGCAAAAACAACTGGATCTCCAGTTTTTTAAATAGTCCAAAAAAATTAGGTGTTTATATGAAATTCCCCAATTATTAATTTTTAATAATTCATTCAAAAATCTTTAAAGACACTATATAAGTCAAACAAATCTATCCACATGATTCATTCAGTCCAAGAAGATCACCAGTTTCCAACCTCTGCTCAGCTCCAAGACATGGGAAACTAGTTCACCTTTATACCATAATCTCCATATTCATTACCTAGAAAGGAATACAGCTTTTAGTTGGACACTCAAGAAATGTTGTGGCAAACACCTAACCAAGAATTGTGTTTTCCTTTGTATGCAGACCACAATCTCTTTACACCTCCATTTACCTGCTATAAAGCTAACAAAAATTCCACAATAACACCTCTTCCATTTTTAAATCTCCTGTAACTGCAAAAAATAAGTATCTAACACCACCTGCTATTGACTCATCTATTCATTTCTCTTTAATCTTCTGAACATATCCTTAATTCTATCACCTCTTCCTTTTTTGCCTCTCCATTTTGTTTCCCCTTTCTAATAAAAAAAATTTCATTCACGTGGACCGGATCTCTTGCATTGTGTTCATCTCTCTGCTCTTTTCCATCATAATACCTGAGGTCTGAAAAACCTATAACCAGACTACATCAATCATGAAGACATTTCAAATTACTAATAACATTTCTCTATCTGATTAAGGAATAAACCAAAAAAATTATAGTAAAAAAGAAAGATTACTGTTAACCAAATCAAATTCCAAAAAATTAAAACTAGCAAGCGAATGGTGAGGAGTGAAGTGTAAAATATGGTCCATGTCAATTGCTACTGTCCAATATTTTAACATTTCAGAAATGACCAAAGTTAAATTCAAAATTTGATAAAAGCCCAATGTAAATCTATTCCTCCTAAAGGCCAAAAGTTATACTGCAACAATAATAATCTTTTTGTGTATTTGAAAAACTTAGTTTATTTTTATTTGCACTAAAAATCCTATTTAAGTTTAGTGCTTTAGTGAGAAAACACAATTGAATGAGGTTTACCTTTACATTCATTATTTTATTAAATCAAAACAAATATTGTTCAACGAGAGAAAAAGAAGAGAAATTCAAGCATAAGCTTCAAGATGAATATGCAGGATGTTATATTTTATTGAAGTCATTAATAATGTTCTTAATTCATGCTTATCATGAAGGAAAACAAAGTTATTTAAAGGTTCTCAGACACTACCTTCCAAGTAATGGGATATATATATATATATATATATATTTAACAAATACCCAAAAAGTGGTTAAAACTGTAACAGAATCTTGGGGCGCCTGGGTGGCTCAGTCGTTAAGCACCTGCCTTCGGCTCAGGTCATGATCCCAAGGTCCTGGGATTGAGTCCCACATCGGGATCCCTGCTCAGCGGGAAGCCTGCTTCTCCCTCTCCCACTCCCCCCTGCTTGTGTTCCCTCTCTTGCTGTCGCTGTCAAATGGATAAATAAATCTTTAAAAAAAAAAAACTGTAACAGAATCTTGAATATATCGTAAATATTAAAGCAAAACTGTTATTTTTCCTACCCGACATCCCTTGACAGCCCTCAACTTTAATGAAATTATAAAGTAAACCAACTACTTACTATTAAAAAAAACCCACAAGGAAAAACAACGTATGAACCAGATCTGAAGACAGGTTAAATGATGAATCACGTTTAAATCCCATTTTCATAGCATACCTGTGTACATCAGTTGGTGACTGCACCAAAGAGTAATCTTCTCCAGAAGAAAGCTTCCATGATTCATTTAATCTGTGTTCACTGGTCCCCAGCTCACCCATTACCCAGTCTGGTAATCCTTCCGGGCTTGAACCTTTTGCTCGTGCTGGATTTGGTTCATCAAAATAGATGGACTGATTTTTTAAAAATTAGAAAAATTATTCTTTCAAAATGTACAATAATGAAATAGTTAAGATTTCCACCAAGTTTCAAGTCTGGTAACAGCCTTTCAAATACTCAACTTAAATTCAATTACACAAAAAATGCATAATGAATTATGAAATATTAAGATACATAAAATGGATAACATTTTACATTTTAGTTATACTTTGCTATACAAGAAATCTGATAAATGATAAAAATTACATAGCAGATAAATCTGATAATTATTTGTATTACAAAAAATATAGCTTTATAAAAAGATAAATGGACCACATGATTTCACTCATATGTGGAATTTAAGAAACAAAACGAACAAAGAAAAAAGGAGGCAAACCCAAAAAAATAAAAACAAAAAACAGACCCTTAACTATAGAGAACAAACTGTTAGTTATCAGAGGGCAGGTAGTTGGGGGGATGGGGAAAATAGGTGAAGGGGATTAAGACTACACTTATCACAATGAGCACTGAATTGAATGAGCATTGTTGAATCACTATATTGTGTACCTGAAACTAATATAATGCTGTAATTTAACTATACTAGAATTAAAATAAAAATAATAATAAAAAAATACATGTAGGAGTGAAATGTATGAAAACTTATAGCACAAAGAATAGGAGCGGAAATGTTATAAGTTTCTTCCATAATTCATAAACTGGTATAATACTTTCGAAGGTAAACTGCCATAAATTAAAGATGCAATTTGTAAGCCCTAAGGCAGCTACTAAAAAGGAGAGATACAGCTAGTAAACTGATAGTGAAGATGAAATGGAATACAAGAAATGCCTAATTTAAAAAAAAAAAATAGAAAAATTCTTTTTAAATCATGTGCTCTATTTCTTTCTGTGATCATTAATTACTCTGCACAGACACACAAAATCAGTGGGCAGAGAAACCACAATCCATAAAAATCAGAAACAGAAATTAGGAATCCCTTGATAAGGTAAAGGAGGAACAACAGAGGTGAAGACCTGGAATTTAGTTCTGGCCATGCCATAGTAAACTAACCAGAAAATCCAAGATGAGTCCCTGGGCCTTCTCATTGTTATTATTTGTGAAATCAAGCCTTTCCTATGATTCTGTGAAATGAGTATGAATGGGAAAACATGATGCAACACACCCATATCTCAACATCTGAATGTGTTTCAGACAATGTTCTACCTTTAGTCTTTAAGAAGAATGGCAGGAACCCACTAATTGCTTTTCAAGTGAGCAGAGCTTCTTGACACACTTCTGAAGAAAACTCTGCATTAAGCGGAAACTTTGGCAACAATTCTCCGAATCCCACCCAAAGAATCCTCAAGAGGGGTGCTCTCTAGGGAGAGGTGACACATGACCCTCGATCCCAAGTCAGACATGTACAGCATTTTTATGAGATAGTCAGTGCAAGGTTCAATCGAATATCATGTCAGGTGACTACTGCCCCGAAGACCACTGATCTGAAGCAAAATATACGGCTCGACTTTACCATACAATTGCCAACAGCATTACAACGTCTGGCATCTCTGCCTTGGACAAAATTATCATCTCGTGTGCAGTGTGCCTCTTCACTGCATTTTGGTTTAAGTTAACCAAAGTTATTTTTTTTAAATACATAAATATCCTAATAGCAACTACCAATACCAAGTACTCCAGTCGGATTTCTCAAGTATTCAAACACCCCAACCAAGGCATATTTCATGGTTACAAAGATCAAGACAGTGGTAATTCACCAATCAAACATAATTATAACTACCTTTGTAACAGCTGATTTTGATAGTGAAATTAAATGAAGTATAAACTCCAGTTTACTATCATTTTATTAGAATAGAAAGGAACTTTAGAAGTCACTCAATCCAACCTCTCATGAATCTTTAAATAATGTATGTGAAAGAGTTTAATAAACTAGAATTCACTGATATACATAAACTGTGGTTAATGTTATCCAGTGAAAACTAGTGGGAAATTGAGATTCAATATAAAAGAATTTACTTTCAGTTCTTCAGAAATACAGTAGAATATTGTGGGATGGCTAAATTAATACGCAGAATCCCCATAAGACCCACATCTGATTTCTATTCAAAGTGGAAAAAAGTTAATTAGGAAGAAAAAAAAACAGTGTTAACTCTTATATTATCCAGTACTTACAACTTAATAATATAACCATTCCCAACTGGGATGATGAGTTGACATTTTTAAAGAAATGAAGCTAAGACAGCTTTTGGTCAATGACACCTACCATGTAGGAAGGTAAGGTTTTCAGTGTCCCTGGTTCAGGTCGGTGTGTAAAGGGGCCTTCAAGCACTCCTCGCTTCAGCATGTGCAGTAACAGTTTTGCATACAGGTTTCGATTCTTCCTGCCCATTATTCCTGCACCTGTTCCTGAAGGCTCACACAGTTTTCTGATCCAAAGTGCACACCTCTGCCGTTCTGGAAACACGTAAGAACCATTAGACACTGATTTTTCAGAAAATAAAACAGTAAAGACCTACAGAACATCTGCTTTGGTCGAGAGCAGGGGCCTGGCGAACGTGGTCTGTAAAGTGCCAGGCAGTCATCATCTTAGGCTTTGCCGGCAGCCGGTCTCTGACACAACTGCTCGGCGCTGCCACCATAACAGGTAAGCAGCCACACACCACGTGTAATCAAGTGGGCATCAGTATTTTCTAACAAAACTTTACAGAAAAGGCAGCAGGCTGGATCTGGCCCTGGGAGGCTACAGTTCGCCAACCCCTAAAAAGTTTAACTTTTTCAGTTAATTAGTGATCAGGCACAACAAATGCAAAGAAATATTTTCTCAAAAGTAAAATCTCTGGATCACTATCAAATAATTTCTGAGATAAAATTTTGCTATAAAAACATCTCTAAGATAATTTTAGCTGTGTTGAAAAATCTTCCTATAATTCTAATTATACAAACCAAAGGAGAGCTGAAATGCAATCTTACTTAAGCATTTTAAACTTAACCTAAAATTAGATCTCAAATATTTTATTTACTAAGCTGATAAGTTTCAGATTTGTAGTTGATTAATTTAGGGCTTTCTTTTAACCTCTCTAAAAATAATCGAGGGCTACTAACATGTAATTTAGCAAAATAATTATCCCTTTAAAAACCACCTTAAAATACAGTAGTTTAATCCACATATATTGACCTATTGACTACCTTATCTGACCTTTAGGTCTCATGAAAACTATTTTGAATTAATCTTTTATCAGTCTAACTCAATTTGAAGATTATATAGCTAACATAAATCATAAGTCTGCTTTAATCTCTTAGTTTCTAAAGGTCATACTCATTTATTGTTTTACCTACAAAAATCGCTAGGGCGGATTTACCACTTTGCTCATACCAGATTTATCACTACAGGTATGAGGGCTAACCTTTAAAGAACTTTTGTATTTTTAGCTTTGAAAATCATATAATCACAAAGCAAACTTCATGAAATATCGGGTGTACTCTGAGGGGAAAAAAAGTGAAACTGATAAACTTAAGAAAACACTTTTTTCAAACTATGTATCTTCTATAAGCGTAGCAGCAAACTGAAATCTATATAATATCCTAATGGCCAGAACTTAGTACAATTTAGTTCATGAAAGGAATTGATTACTCTACTTAAAATACTGGGGAGAGCCATTATCAGAAGAAGCATTTAGCTATAAGAAGATATAAATTATTATCATTGTTCAGGCTCTTGATTGGGAAGTGAGTTCTGAAACATTCATTATGAATTAATTAATTAAATAAAAGGGCAGGATATACCCATACTGAAATGAGTCATGAACCAAAGATTACAATTAATCCAATTCTATGTATCTAACATCCATTTTTAAAAGAAAATGAAATATGAGGATAGTTTTATTTCAAATACATTTATAATGGGAAACTTTAATGCAAATTTGTCCTAATCAGCAGATCTAAGACAAAAAAAAAAAGGTAGTAAATATCAGAAGGGAGCACAGTATAGATATCGTTAAATAGAAATATAATTAATCGAATAATATACAAACAAATCAAATATACAATACAAATTATCATGAATGAGCCACAGGACATGAAATATACATCTTGAAGACTAGCAGAGGGAGAAAGAGGAGGTTACAGTCTCATGAGGCGAGAGAAGAGAGTAGAAAAAGAAGCTTGGAAGGAAGACCATGCAAAGGCATCTTGACTAAGAAAGGCTGCAGCCCCGGAACAGTGGGTGACCACAGAATGCATAACTTATACACTACTCTCCCTCTTCCCAGTGCATCTCCCTGGAACAAATATCTAATATGGAGTTGGTTTCTCATTTTGAATATGGAGTTCACGAGACACCTCAGGGAAACAGGGAACTTGGACAAAACTTGGGTAAAAGCCAGAGTTTCTTGGCCCCACTCGCCACTACCAAATCAGATTTATCTTTACAGCTTACTATAGCTTAGAGAATCATCCTGGGCCCCCAAACTCTCTCCAATTGTTCTCTGATGCCTTAAATTATCTGAAAAGTCTTTGACTTGATACAAAGACTCTCATCCCATTATTAAATAGGCCAGGAATTGCAGACGAGATAGCAACAAAAACTCATTCACAATTGATTTCATTCAGTCAACCAATAAGCATATAAGACCAATAGATTTTTTTTCTGCTTTGATAAATAAAACTGTCAGAGAACAGACAGTTAGTAGGCTCCTGAAAGAGGAAGCACTTCAGGGAGGAAAAAGATGCAGGAAGAAATAGTTGTAGCTAACGCTGGAGATCCATGGGCTTTAAGCTCTTGATGTCTGAGACTAGTATCACAGTAAGATCTTTCCACAGTTTACTAGGATACTATCACTAAATTTCTATTTACTCTTGAATAGCTCAAAGCAAACAATTCTACATCAGCTTAAGATGAAACTGTGCTTAAAGAAATTTAGCTTTTGGGGGCGCCTGAGTGGCTCAGTCGGTTGAGCATCCAACTCTTGGTTTCAACTCAGGTCATGATCTCAGGGTGGTGAGATGGAGCTCATCTTGTCGGGCTCTGTGCTCAGCAGGGAGTCTGCTTGAGATTCTCTCTCTCCCTCTCCCCTTCCCCTTGCTCATACACACACACTCTCTAATAAATTTCTAACCAAGGAAAAAAAAAAGAAAGAAGAAATTAAGCTTTCTTTTTGTTGTGACAGTTCACTGGTTTGAAAAAATAATATAAAGAAAAAAATTAATCTTAAGAATCTAGTTTCCCAGAGAAAGACATGTATCATATGATCTCACTGATAAGGGGAATTCTTAATTGCAGGAAACAAACTGAGGGTTGCTGGAGTGGGGGGTGGGGTGGGAGGGATGGGGTGACTGGGTGATAGACACTGGAGAGGGTATGTGCTATGGTGAGCGCTGTGAATTGTGTGAGACTGTTGAATCACAGATCTGTACCTCTGAAACAAATAATGCAATATATGTTAAGAAAAAAAAAGAAGAAGAAGGAGGTAGCGGGAGGGGAAGAATGAAGCGGGGAAATCAGAGGGGTGGACGAACCATGAGAGACGATGGACTCTGAAAAACAAACTGAGGGTTCTAGAGGGGAGGGGGGTGGGAGGATGGGTTAGCCTGGTGGTGGGTATTGAGGAGGGCACATTCTGCATGGAGCACTGGGTGTTGTGCACAAACAATGAATCATGGAACACTTCATCTAAAACTAATGATGTAACGTATGGGGATTAACATAAGAATAATAAAAAAAAAAAAGAAACTTAGACTACCACATGAAAAAAAAAAAAAGAATCTAGTTTCCAATCATAATCTTACCTGACCTATGGGGTAATTTTAGAACGAAGGGCTTCATATCTACCACAAAGTGATCAAATTCTGCATCCAGCTTCTCCCATTTTTCTTCTTCACTTCCTATTTCCATAACTCAGTCTGTAAAAGATTTAAAATTAAAATATTAAGATCTGTCTGCTGAGAACTACACAACTCTAATGAAAGAGGTCAAGGAAAACTCTTAGTGTTAAATAGTGTTATATATCCCCAAATTGACCTAGAGATATATTGCAATTCTAGTCAAAATTCCAGCAGTATTCTTTGCAGATATGCACAAGCCGGTTCTAAAATTTATATAGAAATGTAAAGGAACTAGAAGAGCAAAAACAATTCTGGGAAAAAAAAAAAAACTTGGAGAACTCAATTACCTAATCTTAAGATGTGCTATCAAACTAAGTAATCAAGACAATGTGGTATTGGTGAGAGGGTAAGACACACAGACATGGAGCGGACTAGAGTTCAGAAACTGACCGATGCAAGTATGGACAGCTGGTATTTGACAAAGGTGCAATTTATGGGGAAATGACAGGTTTTACAACAAATACACTAACAATTGGGCATCCATATGCAAAATAAATAAGTAAACCTCAACCTAAACCTTACACTGTATACAAAAATTAACTCAAAAAAATCAAAAGACCTATGGGGCGCCTGGGTGGCTCAGTCGTTGAGCATTTGCTTTCGGCTCAGGTCATGATCCCAGGGTCCTGGGATCGAGCCCCGCATCGGGCTCCCTGCTCAGCCAGAAGCCTGCTTCTCCCTCTCCCACTCCCCCTGCTTGCGTTTCCTCTCTAGGTGTCTTTCTCTCTCTGTCAAATAAATAAAAAAATCTTTAAAAAAAAAAAAAAATCAAAGACCTAAAGGTGTAAAATTTAAGACTATAATACTCTTTAGAAGAAAACATAGGAGAAAATCTTCATGACCTTGGATTAGACAAGGATTTCTTAGATATGACATCAAAAGCACTTCCCATAAAACAAAAACTATTATATTGACCATTCACCAAAATAAAAAACTGCTCTGCAAAGGACTCCATTAAGGGATTGAAAAGATAAGCCACAGACTGGGAGAAAATATTTGTAAATCATGTATTTCATAAAGGATTTATATGAAGAACATATAAAGAACTCTCAAAACTCAACCATAAGAAAACAACCCAACAAAAATAAATAGAAAAAAAAAAAAAAGAGTCCTTTGCCAAAGAAAATATGCAAATGACAACTAAACAAATGAAAAGATGCTCAATGTCATTAATCATTAAGGAAATGCAAATTAAAATCACGAGATCTCACTATACCTATTAGGACAGCTAAAATAAAAAATACCAAATATACAATACATAAACGTCAGCAATATCTCCAAATGCTGGTGAGAACACAGAATAAGAACTCTCATGAACTGCTGGGAGGAATGCAAAACGGCACAGCCTCATTAGAAAACAATTTATCAGTCTTACACAGTCCAACACACCCTTACCATATATGACCCAGAAATCCCACTCTTAGGTATTTACTCAAGTGAAACAAAGTCTATAATCACACAAAAACCTGAATCTAAGGCTTGTAGCAGCTTTTTTCTCAGGTAATCACCAAACACAGGAAACAATCCAAATGTCCTTCACCTAGGGAATAAACAAACTATGGCGTATCCACACAATGAAGGAGTGCTCAGCAACAGAAAGCAATGAACTCCTGACACACAGGGCATGGATAAACTTCAAATGTATTACATGGAGTGAAAGAAACGATTTTCAAAGGGCTACATACTCTAGCTATCCATTTGTATGACATTCTAGAAAAGGCAAACAGTGTGAGTATAGAGAACAGATCAGTGGTTCACAGGGGTTAGCAGTTGCGGGACAGTCTGTACACAAAGCAGTGGCACAAGGGAAGTATTGGAAATTGTTCTACATACTGTTTGTATAGGTTATAAGACCCTATTCGATGCATGTGTAAAAGTTCAATAAATTGTATACTAAAAAAGTGATTTTTAACTGTATGTAAATTCAAAATTTTTAACTCCCCTCAAAAAATTTCAAATAGTAGACTGCACATCTCTTCCAAATTAGCAGGAAAAACACTACCTGTAAGAAGGTGAATCCCAAAAATCAATAGGTTTTGACGAACTTCCTTAAGTTAAAAATACGTACACTTAACTCAGTAAGACTGCGCTCCTGCGACGCCCTCCTTCATTCCCTCACAAAGGGTCTGCTGGAGAAAAATGGCGCTGCCTGCAGTCAGCTTCCCACCTTACCTGAACCCTCAGGTGTCCTTCACTATTTCCTCCTCCACAAAGCAGCTTTTAAGCTTCTGCCAGACATCTTAAAGCCCCTCAAACTGCCCTTGCTTCCCCTCATTCTCAGTTTTAAAAAATCTTACCTCCTGCTTCATGGGAAAAATAATAGTCAGGTGCTGACACCCCAACATGCTCTTCCCTCCACCTCTCAACTTACCTCTAGGAGAACAGAATGCCTCCTTACCTCCTTTGCTTCTGTACCCTAAGCATTAACTGTCCTCCCTAATGCCAATATCAGTTACCTCCTCATGGGTTCAAACTTTCCATCCCTGCGGCCTTCATCCCCTCCACTGTTCCCACTCTCTAGCCCCCCTCAAGCCAATATATCAACAGATACTCGGAAATGTCTCAAAACCTGCCAGTGTCTGGCTTTTCACTGCCACTGTCTCAGAGAAAGCCCTTCCCACCCCTCCCCTGCCCTCCAGCAACAGCCCGCCTCCCCACTGTCTGGTTTCCCTACTTCAGTCACTGGTACCAGAGTAGGTTCCCTAAGTGCAAAGCTAAGCATATCACTCTCTATTTAAAAATCTCTCTGGACTACCTACTACGTCAAGATACTATCTAAAGCCTTGGTTAGGCTTCCGAGTGCCTTTGCATCTGGAGCCCATCTCTCACCTCTCCCTACATACCCGCTGCCTAATATGTCCACCCACCAAGGGCCACATCTCTACCAGTGACCTCTGCGCCATTCCAGCAACACTCCAAGCCCGGACATGTTTCCGCATCCTCTCCACAGGCGGTTCCCTCTGCCTGCAGTCAGCTAAATGCAGCTCAAATGGCACTTCTGAGGAAAGCCTGCCCCGCTCGGCCTAGACTCCTGTGTTCCTTTTTTTTTTTTTTTAAGATTTTATTTATTTATCTGAGAGAGAGAGAGCACATAAGAGGGGGGAGGGTCGGGAGGGTCAGAGGGAGATGCCTGATGCAGGACACGATCCAGGGACTCCAGGATCATGACCTGAGCCGAAGGCAGTCGCTTAACCAACTGAGCCACCCAGGCGCCCTAGACTCCTGTGTTCCACCCTCAGTGTGCACTGCTCACATCTGTGCAGCAGCATTCACCGTGCTATTATTTTTTGTACACATCTGTGTATTATTTGCATGTCTTCCACCATCTGTGAGATGTTCCTGGAAGGCAGGGCCCATGACTTACACATCTTGGTGGGTACCTGGCACATTATGTGGCACGTTATTAGAAGCTAAACAATTGATTGGTAAAGAAACGCTAACAAAAGAGAATAATGTCCCACTTTAACGTGAGACTAATAATTTTTTAGAAGATTCTATTCTGAGTACCAAATAGATCTTCTAGAATAGAAATGTATATGGCCTTAATTCTATTTACCATAACTGGTCATCCTACCTTCTGCATCACAGTAGAAGAAACATATTTTCAAATGTAAGACTTGGTTAAGTCAAATTTTATTTAAATGCATTTTCTTTTTTTTTTTTTTTAAGATTTTTTCTTTATTTATTCATGAGAGACAGAGAGAGAGAGAGAGGCAGAGGGAGAAGCAGGCTCCCAAGGAGCAGGGAGCCCGATGCGGGACCCGATCCCAGGATGCTGGGATCATGACCTGAGCCGAAGGCAGACGTTTAACCATCTGAGCCACCCAGGTGCCCTAAATGCATTTTCTGATTGGTTAGTTGGCTTGGAGGTGTTTGGTTGGTTGGTTTGCATTCCTACAATAACTAACTGCATTCCTATATAATTACACCTGTAACATACTTGGTAACGGAGGGCTATGATACCACTGCAGGATATTAGACCATAAAGCTAAAAAGCAACTATTCAATGGATGAAAAGACAAATGGAAACTCCCAAACTCAGAATTGTAAGCACAGCTCTAGCCTAGGAGTACTCCCAGTCTTAAACAGTACATCCGGCCCATGTGCTCAAACATTTACCTGAGAGCACCCATAGATAAAGCTAAAACAAAAAGATTTCTAATAATCACTAATTCACAATAAATCCTTTGACACACACAGATGTTAACGTTTAATGTTAGGGAAAACTAAAACTCAACAGTTGAAAAGACTCCCTTAACGTCATGAAATTAAGCACAAAGCTCAGATTAAAATTCTGAAATCCCTAGCTCTCAGATCCATTATACCTGACCTCTTGGCCATTTCCATAAACGTCAGCAATATCTCCAACTAATAAAGACGTATTTTGAAAAGCAGAAAGGCAACTGGAATTGCTATAATGACACACAATAGTGGAGTACACTTTTTTAAAAAACACAACAAAGGGTCAATGTGACAGTGGGTAAAAGCTAAAAATCTGCATCTCCTTATGCCTTATTTATTCTCCAACAAAATTAAGGAATGCAAAAAGGAAAAAATTAAGTCACCATTTCAAACCTTCAAGGCATTCTTGCTACACAAATTACATCTTATAAACAAACTATACCTACTTAGTTCCAGCTAATCAAAAAGTTTTATCACTACTTAAAACTGTATCTTATGTCTCATGTGCCTACTAACCACATAAACTTCTTCAAACGTTAAAAAAAAAGAACTCAACTGGGTAACTCTTGCTTATAGTTATAATCTATATTTGATCACGTCTTCTATTTAACTCACTGGCACTGTCTTTTTTTAAACCTATTTATATGTGGACACCTATCAAAGGGGCTAAGACCTACTCAAGGGGCTTAGCTGTCACACGAGTCAGCAAAGCAGAAGCAAGCCGCAAATATTAAAAGACCTGGGCAGAAAAGCCACCGCACATATATCACGCCCTCTGCCAAACACAATAAACATATTCCTAGAAGTTGCAAAAATCAATTTTGTTCAAACCGTATTTTGAACGTATGGTGAGTCATTCCAGAAAATTTAAACTACGTCCCACGGTAGATCAGAAAGTTTTACAGGTGCACGTGATGCTTGGACAGTTACCAGAGCACTGACTGGACCTTCGCTGATGGTGCCAGGAGCATGCTGTGTGCTTTACAAACACTTCCCAGTCATCACCCTGGGAGACAGGCACTATTTCGCGGCCATTTCCCAGAGGAGGAAGGCGAGGCTTAGCGGAGTTGGGTAAGTGCCCCAGAGTCAGTCCCAGGGAAAGGGGAGCTGCGCCTGGACACTGTGTGCCCACCGTCGTGCGCTCCAGGCTGCAGCCCGACCACTATGCAGAGGCTCCTGTCATTCCGGTCGCCTTTTCTACCTTATTTTTACTCATCTCTGCATACAAAGGACAAATAATAAAGCAGCCACGCAAGGATGAGAATAAAAGCTGTTCGTCTGTACTTGTGTTGTCCTCCTGAACTAAACGCGGGGACACTCGGTGGCTCCCGCACGCACGCCACCGTGGTGCTGGGCCAGGCCTTCCCGAGCGCTCGGGCGTCGAGACTGTCGCCCACACGGGAGCCAGCGCACCGGTCCTGCCCTAACGCCGGGGTCGCCCATCCTGTCCTGGGAGCAACTTGCCCTGTCTGAGCGGCCGGCCCGCGAGCCCGCGAGGCCACGGCCGCTTCCCTACCTCGTCCAGAACGCAGATTTCTCCCCCCAGCGGCCAACCTCGCGGGCGGATCTCGGGACCGCGTCCTGGGGACCAGCTCCATCCATCTAGCCAACTTTACCCAGAACTTTCCCGGTCCGCGCCGGGACTGGATTTCACCCACAAGTGGAACAGCAGCCGTCCGCGCCCAGCCCCCCCCCGCCACCCCCACCCTCACTCTCGCGCCCCCTCACCCCCAGCCCCCAGCCGGGCGCGCGCCCCACAGGCCTTGCGAACGGACCCGGGGCCTGCGGGGCGACGCCCCTCGCCGAACGGGCCCGCACGGGAGGGGCGGCCGCCACCCCGCGCAAAATTCCACTCGAGAACCCGGGTGTAGGGGCGGGCGGGGAAATTCGGGAAATCGAAAACCTGGCGCGCCTACATGCAAGCTTTCCGGTCGGCCGCGCCGCCGCCGCCGCCGCCGCCGCCAGAGAAACGGTTTCAAATCCTTGCGAGCCGCCGAGGTCGCCGCCGCCCTAGCAGCCCAGGGGCGGGGACTTCCGCGCTCTCATTCCCCGCCCCCTCCCCACCCCTGCGGTCGCGGCCTGCGCGCCACGCCGTTGTCATGGCGACGCTCCCGGCAATTCGGAGGCGGGACTTCCGTCCTCGTCTTCTCGCCCTCGGGGTCGCGGTGAGCGCGCCGCGCCGTTGCCACGGCGACGGTCCCGGGTGTAGCGCAGCCTCCAGGCGGGCTGGGTCCCAGGCGGAGGTTCCCAGGGTAACCCGACCGCTGTCCGCACACTGCTGTCCTGGGTCACTGCCTGGTATCTCACAACCCAGAGGTGAATGAGGTCGGATTAAACGGGGAAAATGAGCATTAGCTTGTTTCTTTTCCTTCCTTTCTTTTTTTTTTTTTTTTTTTTTGCATTCACAACTATCCGAGGTCTAAAGAAACTGGACCCCAAATTCTGAAGATGCTGAAATAAAATAAAGGGTTTTGTGTTCACCAGTTCTGTGTAGGATAGCAAGATCAAGGGGGAAAATGTGATTTTGCTACTCCCGGGAAATCTCAACCACCTCAACGGCAGTCCCCATGTATGCGCAGCTCCGTTGTGATATTTTTTGGTCTTCTATTGCATTTTCTGGAAAAGCTCGGAAGGATATTTATTTAAATGCCAGGCAGAAACAAAATTTAAATTGTAAAAACACCCACCTAAATGAAATTCAGTTCACCACTGTTTTTCATCTAATTTCACAACAGGATTCCTTCCGCAGAATCTGGGCAACACGTTCAGTGTGATGCCAAATCTCAAGGAAGCGCAGCTTGCAGCGTCTTTTCAGTCTTCCATAAAGAAAATAGAAGATTCATCCATTTGTAACTAGTTACTTTCAAGCTTCCAGAGGGTAAGTCGTATTCTCTCCAAGGTGCTTTTTCAAACTAACCCACCAGAATTAAGCACCAACAGTTCTTCATTGTTTCCATGACAAGTTATGAAGGCTAAAGGAAGGAAACGGTATGAAATGCTTTTAAAAATTAGTTTCCCAAAGCATATTTGAACATGTTTATAGCTAAAGAATGATCGGTAATCCAGATCATTTGCACTGAGATTCAGGGATGCAAAACCCATGCAAGCAATTAACTGCAGGAATTTGACCACTCAGTGAAGTTCAAAACATATAACCACATTTCAGGGAGAACGTGAAATGAATTTTTGACAACTGACGTCTAAATGAGAATGAGCAAAAAAATGGAAGATGAAAAAGGGGATCAAGGGGAAAAAAGTCAAGGTCATCTGAGAGGAAATAATTGTAGAGGAAAAATACGACTGAAAGTAAAAAGTAATAGTTAAAAAAATTAAGAAAGTAAACTTCTTAAGTATTTTCCCTAATTAAGTGAAAGAAGATAAGAAAATAAGAAAATCTCCCTTTCCATTCTTAAGAACTAGAAGACTGTCACTTTTTTCATTTAAAAAATATATTGACCCTTGAACAACATGGGTTGGAACTGCATGGTTCCACTTATACACGAATTTTCTTTCCATAAATACAGTAGTATAGTCCTGTTAATGTTTTCTCTCTTCCTTATGATTTTCTTATCTCTAGCATACTTTATTGTAAGAATACAGTAAATGATACGTGTAACATACAAAATATGTGTTAATCAATTGTTTATGTTATCAGTGAGGCTTCTGGTCAACAGGTAGCTCTTAGTAATTAAGTTTTGGGAGAGTCAAAAATTATACATAGATTTTCAACTGTTCAGGAGTTCAGCCACCCTAATCCCCATGTTGTTCAAAAGTCAACTGTACATACACATATAGTTATGCAAACAAAAATATTGTTATGATATGCATGGAGGTTTTTAGTGTTATTTAAGTTATAAATATGAAGCTGGGATACCAGTTTGAGATTGAGCTTTGTTCACCTTAGGATTCAAGCCTATACATCTTATTGAGAGGTCTGGTGGAAAATGTAAAGAATCTCCTTACATGAGAACCAAGGAACCCCTAGGAAGTAATTCATCCTAAGAGATGGTGAGCAGGTCTGGTTCAGTGATGATACAAACATTGAAGGAGAAGACAATTCTCCATAAAGCACAGTGCTGGCCTTGGAATGGCTTCCAGCTCTCCTCCTCTTGTTGTAACAGAGTAATTCCTAATCTTTAGAGGTAAGGAACGTCTTTCGAAAACCTTAAAAAGTTATAACCCTCCTCCCTTACTCCTCCACCATCAAATGCCCACATGCCCAAAAATACGCATAAAAATCAAAGGGTTTCCAGAATTCCTGAAGCTCACCCATAGAGCCTAGGTTAAGAACTCCTGTGTGTGGATTTTATACCCATTTAAACACAGAACAGAAGCCATAACCAGCATTTCTGAGCATAATTTCTGAAGGTAGCACGCTCAGTACAGACAACATTGCCCCTAGCAGTGCGCTCCAGCAACCTCAGGGCAGGCATCAGTAAAGAGTAGCAGCATCAGGGATGCCTTCATCAAGCATCAGAGACAAGAAGTGAGAATAACAGCATCCTCACAGCTACATGCACTTAGAAATAAATGATGCACAGCGCATGGTAACTTAGTAACATACAGAGCACACATGAGACCCACCCTAGAGACCTTCATTAATATTGGGGAAGAAATGGCTGGAATCAGAGTCTATTCAGGGACCTCAAGAGTAAAATCAGATAAACACTCTTTTGTGATTGTTGCAGTATAGCCCCAAGCTTATGTGGCCTGAAAAATACAGTTTCACGTAAACCTTTTATGGCCAAACACCTATGGCAACCAATTTATAGGCCTTCTATGTCTGGTTATCTTATAAAGCATAATAATTTTTTAGCTCAAAATATATTTATTGAATGCTACTAGGTGTCATTGACCATCTAGTATATATCTTCAGGAAATAATTCCTCTACCAGGAATGCTCTAACACCTTGCTTTTCACGTTAGCTTAAAGGTCACTTAAACATAGAGGCCTTCATTGATTCTTTTTTTTTTTTTTTAAGATTTTATTTATTTGACAGAGAGAGCACAAGCAGAGGAATAGAGGGAGAAGCAGGCTCCCTGCTGAGCAAGGAGCCCAATGTGGGACTCGATCCCAGGACCCTGGGATCATGACCCGGGCCAAAGGTAGCTGCTTAACCGACTGAGCCACCCAGGCATCCTGCCTTCATTGATTCTTAATCCACCCCTTATTCTCTTTCAAAACCCCTTGTTCCTTTTCTCCATTGCATTTATCAAAATTTGTAATCAATTACTAACGAATATTAACAATCTTTTTCAAATATTTGTAGGCCCCATAAGCACAGGAACCATATATGCTGTGTTTACCATTGTAGACCCAGCATCTTGCAGAGTACCTGCCACTTAGAGGCAATCCATAAATGTTTATTGAATCAAAGAATGAAGGCAGATGGGTCTTTTGTGCTTTTCTCCGCACCTGTGGTAGAACATGGCCACCCTTAACTTCCTAGTTTACAAAGCTTCCATTCAAGAGGCCCGGAAGACCAACTTTTCTGTATCCAAATTTCTTTCTGGGAGAGTGCACCTGATTGGTCTAATTTGAATCAAGCGAGACCGCTTAATCAAATCAGCTGTGGTTAGGAGATGGGGCATCCCACTGTATAAACATGACTGTATTAGCTCACCTTTGCGCTGAAGGACAGGAATTGGGATTCCTTTCTCAGAGAAGAGGATTAAGGAGTTACTGCAAATGGTTCCAACTTCAACAAAGCTTCAGGAGTTGTGAGAACAAACTTGAGTTTCCACCCTCCAAACGTTTAAAATATAGTAGGAGGTAATAAGACAAACACCAAATAACCACATTTGGAGTCAGATTATGTCACCTGGCTTAAAAGGTATATAAATAATATGTTATGGGAATAGAGGGAAGATAAAGCAAACACTATATAGCGATTATAAAGTCAGGATATGAAAATATATACTCAACCTTGTTTTAGCTTTGGCTTTAGAAAGGTATTGAAATTGAAACATTATTCCCATTGAAAATATTGTTTCAAAAAATACATATTATTTCCTATCAGCTACAAATGATTTTTAAATGAAAGAAGTTTGTTTTAAAAACAAGTAACATTTTACCTCAATTTTTAAAAATCCAATGGTAACACAGTTGTTAATAGAGTATGAACATGGTAGTAAAAACATAACCGTAAAATGTAAATTGTTTTTCTTTCCTGTGTGGGAAGTTGATTATGCTATACCTCTCATGTTGAAAGCTATCTGTTTCTTTTCAAAATATAAACTTAAAACTGAGAGATTAGTCTAGATAATACTGAACCATGTGAATTCAATTATTCCCTACATAAGACATGGGAAAATGTGACCTTTGCTAATTAGGAAGATAATAATTATTCATACATAGTTTGAACTGGGCCTGCATTTTGTTGTATTAAATCTGATGAACTCTGTATTTTAAACTCCTGCTCTATAAAATTATAGTAAGTATAGCACAGGCCTGGACGTTACCTCCATTTTGTTTAAGCCACTGTCATTTGAATTTCCTGTCTTATTACTCAAACGTAAACCTGATTACAGTAAGTTACATCTCTTAACTTTAAGTTACATGCATATAAACTTACATATTTCCTAAAGGCATTCTTTTGATACCTTAATTGCCCTAAAGATCCATACCAAAAGTAGAAGTCTGTACTAATAAATACAAAATGTGAGTTACAAAATATGATTATTCCATTTTACATAATTGCCAGACACACAAAGAAAGGAAAATGTGTAAGACTGCAAGTCAAATGTGGACAGCGATTCTCTAGGTGAAGCAATTAAAGATATTTTAAGTTCTGTCAGTTTTACTTTCTAAAATATCCTCAAATCTCTTCAAAAACAGCACTATTTTGGAAAAATTGACTCAGACACAACATTTTGAAATTTACTCTGTTTTTCTTCCCTAAAACTTTTGAGTCGGGGCTTCAACAACTTCAATGTGAATTTATCCGGTCATTTGAAGAACTGTGAATAATAAACATATAAAAAAGAAAGTACAATACCTAAGAACAAATGTTAGTGACTTTGGATCACTGCAATGGATTATCAGGCAGTTATTCCTCTTACTATCAATAGTAATAGGGGCGCCTGGGGGGGCTCAGTCATTTGAGCGTCTGCCTTCAGCTTAGGTCATGATCCCAGAGTCCTGGGATCGAGTCCCACATCAGACTCCTTGCTCAGCAGGGAGCCTGCTTCTCCCTCTCCCTCTGCTACTCCCTCTGCTTGTTCTCTCTCTCTCTCTGTGTCAAATAAATAAATAAATAAATAAAATCTTTAAAAAAACAAAAAGAATAATCAAAAGCTGGGACGCCTGGGTGGCTCAGTCAGTTAAGCGTTTGCCTTTGGCTCACGCCATGATCCCAGGATCCTGGGATTCAATATCACACTGGGCTCCTTGCTCAGCAGGGAGCCTGCTTCTCCCTCTGCCTCTGCCTCTGCTCACGCTCTCTCTCTCTCCCCCCATCTCTCAAATAAATAAAATCTTTAAAAATAATAATAATCAAAAGTTTCCTGTAAAGAGAAATGAAACTGTTCTTCCTAGACTGAGACTTTTGAATTGTTTTTTTTTTAATCAGATTATAAAATTTTAATGGTATTACAGGGAAATTGGAAGACACTGAAAGGTTTCAAGAAGAAAATAAAAAATTATGTGTAATCCTATCATTAAAGAATAACCACTATTAATAATTGCATATATTTCCTCAAATCATGTATGTGTGTGTGTGTGAGTCTGCATGTGTAATTATTCTACTGTCTCCTTATTGCTCCATTCTTTCGATGCAACAAAATTTGCTTAATTATGCTCCTGTGATTGGATATGTAAGTTATTAGCAATTTTTGGCTCTTATAAATAATATTACAATAAATATGTTTTAATATGTACATCTTGAAGTTTCAGCTATCTCCATAAAAGATATTCCTATGGGCATAAAAAATTAAGGCTTTTGATCAGTACTGTCAAATTTCTTTCTAGGATTTGCAATCCCACCCAATGGTCCGTGAAAGTGACTATCTCACATTAACAATTTTTCTAATCTGTGCTAACTGTATATAAAAACAATCCTCTTTAATTTGCATTTTCCACCATTAGAAACATTGAAATATTTTTAAAATCTCAATTAGTTTTTTCCTTTTATTCATTTGCAAAGGATCTCTTTAGCCCTTTGTCCATTTTTCTAGAATTTGGCATGATGTACATAACTTCCATATTTTGATTTATTGTTTCAAAACCAGCAATGGCTCTGTACACAGTATTTAGCATGGGCTGATATTCTAATTAATCAAATTTCAGTTGATTCACCATTTTGCATTATCAAGATACTCTGTATCATTAGAATGAAATAATTGAATGACTCCCGGCTATCTAAATGGAAAGCAATTTATAAATACCAAGAATATTTACTATTATGTAAACACATTAGAGGTAGATATCCAAAATAATCCTGCAGCCAGCAAATTCCTTAAATTGGATAGGAAATGATTCAGAACTTCCTATTTCCAGGTCATAAAATATAAATTATAGGACAAAAAATAGAAGCAGTATAAAGAGAGCAGGAACAGAATTGTGAGGCATATTTTCTTTTCTTCACTAATAAAAAAAAGAAGAAAAAGAGAGATACTACCTTTAACACAATGATGCTGGATTCCATCCTTACGCTGGAACTAAGCTGCACTCAGCGTTCAGCGTTCTATCCCTATCCCTGTGGCTTGCTCTATCCTGCCCTCTTGGGCAATCCATACTGGAGCTATCAACAGAGAGAAACGGCTCTTCTCCCCTTCAGTAATATGCATATGCCCTAGTCAGCATGCATACAAACTGGCAACCACTTGCCAGGGTACATTATAGCCTCACCTACACAGAAATCTCTCCACTAATGTTTCAGCACTCCTCCCTAGGCTGTGAAATTCTAACTCCAGATTTCAGTCATTTCGACAAAGCCACCAGGAAAATTCATAGCTAAATTAGCAGCGTGAGAATGGTAGAAAAGACATAATTCTGAAGTTTGGATAACTGTCACTAGCTTTGTGACTCAGGTCAACGAAGTGACATAACCTCCCTGAGCTTGGGTTTCTTTACCTTCCCGATGGCATAGTTGGGAAAATAAAATTAACAAAGGTGAGATATATGGAAAACTGCCCAATGCTTGATACAAGGAGACTTGGATATCTTTTCATTCCCAACTGTTTTTGCAAACACTTTTTAAAAGTAATAGATGCCACTAGGAGGCAGCATTCGCCCACAAAGAACTATTTCTCTCACACACCCACACATGCGTGTACAAGCATACATTGCGTATTTGCACACACACTCACACACACATGTTCATGTCAACCCATACATCTCACATTCACACACACACATTCATGTACACACACACATCACACATTCGCGCACACACTTGCACGCATCCCAGGTGATTTTCTTCTTTCTCTATTTCCTGTATCTTTTTAAACTTTCACTTAGGGATTAAGGTGGGGAATGACCCTCTGGGTAGATGGGAAATTTCACTGATGAATATCTGTCATTGAGTATGGGGCCTCAGAAATGAGACCCTATATACTGAAAGGTTGATCAATGCCTTAGAAATGAAAGAATTCATCTTTATGCTCTAAACCTCTTACAGATATATAGGACAGCATGAGAGAAAAGCTAAAACATGGACAGCTTTGCATGTAGAAGCTTAACCAGCCATAATCAAAGAGAAGAAAGCTGATCATTGGGAGGCACAGCCGGGGACCTCCTCATCTTGAAAGAAGTCCTCCTTGGCCATATGCTGCTTATAGCGTTGGTTGGATCTGCAGTTGCTAGTTACTTACTATCACATAACATGGGAAGACAAATCCAGCCATGCTAAAATATAGGATGATAACAAGCTCCTGAGCCAGTTTCACTCTTTCTCCATCTGACTGCCTGTGGGAGGAGGAAGGAAGTACTTCCTGGTCTGTCAGCTGTCAGGGGAGATAACTACACACCTAAGGGGGAGGAGATAGTTGAATTTTAATACTGGGCAACCTGATGACCTAAGCTTTTAAGAAGAAAAACATTTGGGAAAGAGAATCTACCTACGTCACTAAATGGACCACATAATCATGAAATAGAGGGCTGCAATTGGGCAGTTTCTACTGATGGGGCCCTCTAATCCAAATTGCCAAAGTAGCAGATTTTTCTTTCTATGAAAATATCATCAAATTAGAAGACTTGGTACTATGGCCTAAGTTTCAAAGTCTATTTTGATTAATTTTTCAGGGATCCAAGCCTATCCCGCAGCCTGAAATGCCTTCCAATGAATGAAATGGTGCAAAAGGCCATCCTCAACAAAGCTACCATGTTCTAGGAGCTTCTTTGTGGAGCAGGTTAAGGGAATAGGAGGTAGAGAGGTACTGTAGGTTTAAAATAGGAGTGCTGGGCTCAGGAACCTTTGGCACTGTGAACACCTGATGCTATGAACAACAAGCATGAAGCTACAGTTATCAAAAAGTGTGGTATTGGCAAAATAATAGACACATAGGTCAGTGGAATAGAACAGAGAGCCCAGAAATAGACCACCATGAATACAGTCCACTGATCTTTGATAAAGAAGCAAAAGCAATTCAAAGGAGCAAAGATAGTCTTTTCAATAAATGGTGCTAGAACAACTGGACATCCATATGCAAAAATATTAAGCTAGAACACAGACCTTACATCATCACAAAAATTAACTTAAAATAGATCATAGACCTAAATGTAAAATTAAAAACTGTAAAACTCCTAGAAGATAACACAGAAGCAAATCTAGATGGGTGCGGCAATGTCTTTTTTAGATACAATGCCAAAGACACGATCCATGAAATAAATCATTGATAAGCTGGACTTCATTAAATCTGCTCTGCGAAAGACACTATCAAAAAGAATGAGAAGACAAGCCACAGACTTGGAGGAAATGTTTGCAAAAGACGTATCTGAGGAAAGATTGTTATCCAAAATATACAAAGAACTGCTAAAACTTAACAATAAGCAACCCAACTAAAAAAAAGTGGGCCAATGGCTTTAACAGACACCTCACCAAAGCAGATATATGGATGGCAAATAAGCATATGAAAAGATGCTCCACATCAGGGGAATTCAAACTGAAACAATGAGGTACCACTACACACCCATTAGAATAGCCAAAATCCAGAACACCGTCAACATCAAATGCTGACAAAGATGTGGAGCAATAGGACTTCTCATTCATTCCTGGTGAGCGAGCAAAATGGAACAGCCACTTTGGAAGGCAGTTTAGTGGTTTCTTACAAAACTAAACACAGTCTAGATGAAATAGGTAAAGGTGGCCAAAACTTACTTCCAGTAATACAATACATACTTCCAGTTGTAAAATAAACTAAGTCCTGGGGATGTAATGTACAGCATGGTGATTATAGTTAATAATACTCTACTGTATAGTATATTTGAAAGTTGCTAAGAGAGCAGATCTTAAAAGTTCTCATCACAAGAAAAAATTGTAACTGTGTGGTGATGGATGTTAACTATATTTATTGTGGTGATCATTTCATAATATGTATGTCTCAAATCATTATGTTGAACATGAAATTAATATAATGTTATATGTCAATTACATCTCAGTAACAACAAACATATTCTTACCATATGATCCAGCAGTCGTGCTCCTTGATATTAACCCAAAGAAGCTGAAAACTTATATTCACACAAGAATCTGCACACAGATCTTTATAGCAGCTTTATTCATAATCACCCAAACCTGGAAGCAACCAAGATGTCCTGCAGAGCACAGAGGACTTTTAAGGCAGTGAAAATACTCTCTACAATGGATATATGTCATTATACTTTTGTTCAGATCCATAGAATAGACAACACCAAGAGTAAATCCTAGGGTAAACTTGGGGTGATGTGTCAGTGTAGGTTTATCTTTGGCTAAAAATGTAGCACTTTGGTAAGTGATGTTGATAACGGCTAGGCTCTGCATGGGTGAGGGTAGGCGGTATATGTGAACTCTCTGTACTTTCCTCTAAATTTTGTTGTAAACCTAACACTGCTCTAGAAAAATAACAAAGCCTTAAAAAATAAATGGTATGGCAATTTTAAATATACAATATGTGTTCTTGTTTTGTTTGTTTTGTTTGATGTGTGTGGGTTTGTTGTTTTTTTTTTTAATGTTGTTTATGTCCTTTCAACATCAAGATGTCCCAAATCTTTCTTGAAAGCAGGCGTGGCAGGGCACACAGGGTGTGAAAATATTGAAAAGCTTTTATGCCAATTGATAGATAGCTGTTGCCCCAAATCTCTGAGTACCAGCCACAAGGCCAACAGCTCTTCCTGTAAGACCTCTTGCCTGCTTTCACCAGTCTAACTAAAGGGTAATGCCTGATACATCAGGAGGCTTTCAGCCCCAACTCCCCACCCCAGGTCCCAGTCCAAGATGGCCATCCATTCTGATTGGCCCCATATCCTATTGATTATACCCTTGAGATAGGTCATAGGTAATAAATACTTAAGTAAATAATCCCCCATTGGGTATGTTCGTTCATTGGGTATAAGCTGGATTATAGGACTTAAAAAACTCTGGATTATATCTCAGTTGATCCAAGTAGGTAATGGCCTTGTGAAAGAACAGGAAAGCTTAATTGTGAGTTTTTATGAAAAGGCCCTCAAAGATTGAGCAAAAGGCCTTGGAGCTCAGGGCTACATTAGAAAGGGTCCCAATAACTACTCACCAGATGCCCAAGAAAATCATCACTGACTTTCACTGCTCCAGAGCCCTGTTCAAGTGAGCTGAGGGACAGTGAGCAATTTAACATTTTTTCTATGTATTTTTAAATTTTGAAATAATAGGGCGCCTGGGTGGCTCAGTTGGTTCAGCGACTGCCTTCGGCTCAGGTCATGATCCTGGAGTCCCCGGATCGAGTCCCGCATCGGGCTCCCTGCTCGGCAGGGAGCCTGCTTCTCCCTCTGACCCTCCCCCCCCTCATGTGCTCTCTCTCTCTCATTCTCTCTGTCTCAAATAAATAAATAAAATCTTTAAAAAAAAATTTTTTTTTGAAATAATAAAATTAATTAGGAAAGCGTTTGCAACAAAAAGGAGGGTAATAGAAAAATATATTCTCTCTTTCCTGGAGCAAACCTTGCAATAATGTCTGGAGCAGGGGGAGATGCTCTAAAATTTTTACTGCCATCTTTTCATTCCTAGACCTGTTACATGGGATGAGGGGGGAGGGGCCGTTTTATTTTTTTATTTTTTATTTTAAAGATTTTTTTTTTATTTGTTTGGTTTTTGGGGGGCAGGGGGAGGGGAGGAACAGAAGAAGAGGGAAAGAGAATCTCCAGCAGACTTGTGCTGAGTATGGAGCAGGGCTCAATCTCACGACCCTGAGATTATGACCTGAACTGCAATCAAGAGTCAGACACTTAACCAACTGAGCCACCCAGGTGCCCCAGGAGGTCCATTTAAAAAATAATATGTAGCAAGTTAAAGAAAACAGTGGATCTAAAGCTTTGTGCTGAGAGAGGAAGTCCAGAGCGGATGGTTCTTTTGCTCAGCAAAATCCCCAAATAGGGCTTTTTGGTTTACAAAGGGGAGGTATCAAATGGTCTCAAACCCAAGCCCCAATACCCAGAGAGAGGGGGAGGGAGAGAGAATACAGAAAGGAAGGATTGAGGAAGAAAAAGTAAAATTGTTTTTTAAGGCTAAGTAATGGGAATGTGGAGCTTTTGAATGACCACCTGAGAGGGAAGGAAAGGAGGAACAGAGAAACATTTGGGAACAGAGATCTGGCCCCCACCCTGGGCAAGCAGATCAAATCCTAATGAAATATCATCGGTGAGGGAATTTTGGGGAGACAGATTTCAAGAGTAGTGATGGGTACTATTTGTAGAGCTGGCAAACAGAAACAGCTTTTCCAGTACTTTTATAAAAACAGGGAACATAAAAAAATAAAAAATAATTAAAAATTAAAACAAAATAAAATAAAAATAAAAACAGGAAAAAAAGATGGGACAGTAGCTGGAAAAAGATGTCAGGCAACAGGAAGGGTTTTTGTAAAGGGTAATATTACCGTATATTTCTACACTGATAGAAATGGTCCAATAAGAAGAAAAAGAAATAAAAATGGAAGATCATTCATGGCAGGAGCAAAATCCTTAAGTAGCAGAGAGAAGATGGGATCCAGTACATAAGGTTTGCCCTTAGATGGAAACTGGGTTTATCCACTGCAACAAGACAGAGGGCAGAGAATATGGAACAGGTACTGCTAAGTTGACAGATTTGGTCATGGGAAGATTTTTTATTTTATTTGGTTTTTTTTTTAAGATTTATTTAGAGAGAGAATGCACGAGTGGGAGGGAGGAGCAGAGGGAGAGGGAGAGAGAGAATCTCCAGCGCACTCCCCACTGGGGCTCGATCCCCAGACCCTGAGATCACAACCTGTGCCAAAATCAAGGGTCGTCCGCTTAACCAACTGAGCCATCCAGGCACCCCATGGGAAGGTCTTTAAAAGGTCTTTTCTCTTTTCTTGGTGCAATAGGAGCAGGATGATCAGGTGAGCGTGAGGGGAGAGAAGGTGGCTTGAGGACGGTTGAGAAGAGAAGTAGCCACCTTGGAGAGGAGAGGAGTGTATAAATCAGAGAAATATGGTAAGCCAGGCAGAGCTGAGGGCTCATGTATGGTTCTCTGGACCATTCTATGAAAAATACTGCAGTCGGTTGAGGCAAAAGCATTTGAGAGTAGAACAAGGGAGAGGCGAACTGAGTTACCTGGATAACTGTGTACCCTTTCCATTCCACAGCCATGAAATGACCATGTTCCACGTATTTGGGTTTCTTAACCAGCTAACATAACTAAAAGTAAGCTACCACGCCGCAACAACAGAGGGAAAAAATTCAGTCACTTTATTTTTCCACTTCTGTTATGTTCCTTGGACAAACACTGATTCAAGTGTGGCATTTAATTTTGAATCTGAAAACCAGTTTAGCATGGCTTTACATCTGATGCATCGGTTTTCCAGAAAGCCAGAGTGTTGTGTTCTGTTTGGGAAGAAAAAGATAAGACTCTAAGAGAAATGATCATTTCTTAAATTTGCTAAGTAGCTAAGCCAAATCAAATACATTTTACCAACATGTGGGAAAATTTAATTATATGAATAAAACCATTGACTGTGAGGTTTAAGTGATAGGAGAAAACATCAGGGAAATGATAAGGCACTCATTTCCAAGAGAGAAAAGAAAAGGTTCTGTATAATTCTGATAGTCAAGATTAAAAGAAAAAAAAAAACCTGTATCAGCCTTTTATTTATTCTCAGATGCAGTAGCAGTGCTGCATCTGTCTGAAGACTATAAGGAACAATAGCCTGAAGAAATTCATCAACAAAACTGTTTGGTTTTTTTAAATTATCCTCTTCTAATATTTTGTGTACTGATTTGTAGGAGGCTACATGCCCTCTGTCAATTTCAGTATTTAACATCTGCCCAGGGGTCTGCTATATTTTGAACAATAACAATTTATCCAGTGCATTTCTAACCATTAGTGATTATAATAACTATCATTGTTTGAACACCTCCTCGGTGGCATGGATCATATTTCTGATCAGCAAACCTGTGAAGTAGGTGTGATTCACTAGTTATCATTCCATTCTCTGTCTCTAGCTGGTCACTTCTCAAACCCCTCTCTTCTCTAACCTGCCTGCCCAGGATAGGGCTGTCCACATTCTTGGAACACTTTTTTGGTAAGATTTTACTTATTTATTTATCAGAGAGAGAGCACAAACGGGGGGAGCAGCAGGCAGAGGGAGAAGCAGGTTCCCCGCTGAGCAAGGAGACCGACATGGGGCCGGATCCCAAGACCCTGGGATCGTGACCTGAGCCGAAGACAGACACTTAACCAACTGAGCCACCCAGGCGCCCCTCTTGGAACCCTTCTAAACTAAGAGCCAATAGTAGCTTCAGCCTCTGGCTCATTCTTCCTTCATAGTACAAAGATATTTAAACCTTAAACCCGAAAATTTTAAAAGTTAGCAGTTCTAAATGCTGATCATTATACAGTTCTCTATCTCACACAAACATAATCTCATCTTCCTTAAAATATTTTGCTCTAATGAATACTTTGCTCTAATGGGGACTTTTCAAACTCTAGGAGTTGCTGAAGAAAGGGAAAAAATGTTAGAAGATCTATAAACCAATCACCATTACCATGAGTTACTTTGTAATTGGGGTGAGTTCTCTATAATTTGGGACTGAGAGGCAGTAAATATTACTATTATTCAATATTCCATGCAACATTATTATTCTTATTTGAGCTTACTCTGGAATTATACAACATGGCATAATTCATCTCAATATTCATTGAATAAAACTGCAACCCTGAGTTTTAGGGGAAAAAATTGGAAAGGAAAATGTTAATGCAAGTGGAGAAAATGAATCAGTTTATTGCTTCATCTCGCTCTTTTCTCCTGCTCCCCCTCTCTTTTTAAAAATCCAGTGGCCAGGGGCACCTGGGTGGCTCAGTCAGCAGGGAGCCTGCTTCTCCCTCTCCTTCTGCCCTTCCCTCCCATTCATGCTTTCTCACTCTTTCTCTCCATCTCAAATAAATAAATAAAATCCTTAGAGAAAATCCAGTGGCCAAACTGACATGGCTTCTTTTTTTCTTTTTTTTTTTTTATAATTTTTTTTTTAATTTTATTTATTTATTTGAGAGAGAGAGAATGAGAGACAGAGAGCATGAGAGGGAGGAAGGCCAGAGGGAGAAGCAGACTCCCTGCTGAGCAGGGAGCCCGATGCGGGACTCCAGGATCATGACCTGAGCCGAAGGCAGTCGCTTAACCAACTGAGCCACCCAGGCGCCCCTTTTTTTTTTTTTTAATTTTTTTTTATGGCTTCTTATAATGATGAGATATATGTTATAATTCCTGTTTTACTGACAAAGATACAAAGACTTGAAAACTTAAGTCATTTGTAGAAAGTCATTCACTGAGTAAACGTCAAAAATGTACAGTTCAAATTCAAGTACTAAAGCACAGAATTCTGTTTACTAGAAAACATCTTTTTCTTCCATTTTGTAATCAGATGTCTCTATTGAGTTTTATTTTATTATATGTATTTCTTATGCAATTCTAAATAAATATAACTGATTTTATGCAAAAATAAATAAATAAATAAATAAATAAATAAATAAATAAATAAATAAATAAATAAATAAAGTACTTCTTGTGGTGAGGGGCAAGTGGAAATCTTAGCTAAAAGTACCAGTGTCAGGGGCGCCTGGGTGGCTCAGTCGGTTAGGCGACTGCCTTCGGCTCAGGTCATGATCCTGGAGTCCCGGGATCGAGTCCCACGTCGGGCTCCCTGCTCAGCAGGGAGTCTGCTTCTCTCTCTGACCCTCCCCCCTCTCATGCTCTCTCTCTCTATCTCATTCTCTCTCTCAAATAAATAAATAAAATCTTAAAAAAAAAAAATTTAAAAGTACCAGTGTCAGACTCACCCTTGAAGCACTTGGGGATTTCAATGGTGCCATCGATGCACTGAGCATCCTCTGTATAGCTACACTTCTTTTCCTTATTCTTGCAGAAGAAAGAAACTTTTTCACCATGCGGCATTCCATCCTTGAATTTTTCTTGAAGCTTTACTCTCTCTCCTTGGTATAGCACAGTCGCTTTTTTAACAGATAATTTACAAGAAGCTGAAAGAGACAATATTTGTAGTCAAGACTTAGGAGTCCAGTTAGTCTTCTTTAAGGATGATGTAGCATTTGGATCAGTAGATGAGTACACCTGAAACACATTGCTCAAGACAAGAAGATTCCAAGAATGTTCATAGTGAGTAACATCGGTGTCATTGCTAATGGAAGTTCTTTATCAATAGAACCCTTAGTCACGGCCTCCAAGATGCCCTTTTCCCCCCTTGTAGTAGCCACTTAAGAAGGTCAAAGCAGAAGCATCAGATTTCAGGCTTCAGTGAAAAAGAACTACGAGATACTGCCATTTCATATAAACCTCCACTGCCCCACTTAGATCCCATTTATTGAGCTAGTGTGTCCATCCACCAGCCACTGTGAACACTGGCTGATGACAGCTCACAAATGTTCCTTTCTCTGAAAAATTGCCCTCAGCCATAAGGGAGCCGTCCCTTCTGGGAGCAAATCAGCCCCCACACCAGGATCAGGGAAGGGAGCAGCCCATAGCCAATGACTGACCAACAAGGGGACACAAAAAGCAGGTCCCATGCCTTTTGGTGGGATCAACTCTAGGGTAGAATTCATGGTCCAGAGCTCCCAAGGGGATGAAATTGAAACTAGACTCTAGTTGAGACCACCTATTTGTTCAAAACTTAGTTCCTGGATCAGCAGCAGCAGCATCACTTGGGAATTGATAGAAATGCAAATTCTCAGGTCCTATCCCAGATCTACTGAATCAGAAACTCTGTGTTTAAATAAGCCCTCCAGGTGATTCTGGGGCACAGTGAAGTTTGAGAACCAGTGCCCTACTCGATCCTACCTGCCTCACTTTCTCCTGAGACACTCACTGAATAAATCATCTGCACCTGAATCCCTGTCTCAGGCTCTGCGGTCTAGGGGACCCCAACTAAGACACTAATTATACATCATTTTGCCTGCTGTGCCTAATTTCCTTTTCTGCTTAAACTGCCCAGCCCTGTAGCAACTTGAGCAGAAATATAGTGCTAGGTTATTGTTCTTTGCATAAGCATGACCCTGGATCAAGGATAAACACCCTAACTCAAAAGGAACCAGTGTTCTCAGGAAAAGATACCAGTTAGTGATGAGTCCTTGGGCTGAGAGGTCCTGGTGTAGAGTCAAGCCAGGCTCGAGGTGAGTGAGCAGGGAAACATGAATGAGAGAGACAATGAGGCCATTGAGATATGGAAAGAGTAGTAATAGGGCCTGGCTTTCGGTTCGAATCCTCAGGACCAGCTGTATTTCATTTCCTCATCTTCAATGTCCATACAAATGCCTGTTGCCTGTTTATGATAAACCCCCATTTCCTTGAACTAGCTTGAATGTGTGATTGGTTTCTGCAAAAAGGAGAAGAATCTAGACTAGAACAAAGCAGAAAAGGATGCTCATGGGAAAACAAGTAGAGGAAACCCACACAATTTTCCACCATATCATCAATGCTTACAAAGGATCTGTTTATTTCCTACAGTTTCATCTCAAACACACTGCTAAGCACGAAGTCCCCCCATGCATATGTGAGTCCTAAAGTCTTTCACATACAAATAACTGTGAAGCAAGTCTGAGCAACAAGTGGAAAATGATTGGAACAAGAAAATGGCAAGTAAGGGTAATCCACTGGATAAGTTCATGACGTATTAAAACCTTACCCATATTTCATACCTTTACAACTTGGTTGTGCAGACCAGTTTCCAAATTTGTTACATTCTACTTCTTGTGGGCCATCCAAGACAAATGTATCATGGCAACCATATGTGGCTTTATCCTTGTAATAAAGTATTTGTTCTGCAGGATAGTTCACAAACCCATTGTCTGGTCTTGATGGGAATGGGCATTTTACTTCTAAAAAGTGTATTCAATAAGACATATTAGTATAAATAGTAGTGCTGTCCCATAGATATGAAATATTTACATTCCAGTCTCCATTACTCCATTGAGTCACTGGGTGTTCCTGTAGCTGGACTACAATTTCTAGGGACTTAGGTGCTTAATTCTGTCCCCCTTTTCTTATGCCCACAGGACCCTAGATATTAAAAAAGAAACAACACTCTGAAAGTAAATCAATGAGTTACCAAGTTCTTTGGGCTCTCATATAATCACAGCGTATTATTTATTCCAAATTTCATCTCCATGCTGTCTAAAATGGGTTTGAAAGAAGAAGAAGAAAAAAAGCCTGTCTCTTTTAATCAACAAACCATGAAATTAAAACACAAAGACGCCCTCCATGCACACTAGCACACCATTATTGGATTTCAGATGTCAAATTTAATTCTTATGAATGTCTTCATTCTATATGAGAAGCCAGAATGAAATATGAAGGAGAAACATGGTGCTGCTTCCTGGCACCTGAATCTATGAGTCTATAATAATACTTTCAAAATAGTCCGCGGAAGAAAAGAAAAGCTTTTTTCTATAGAAGAATGCAAGCTAATCAATATAGAAAAGATAGAAAGTCGCCAGTTTGCCTGAGTCATAATTGACTAAGTTGGGGATCATCAGAGGATGCCAAAATGCCTGCTAGAGAGTAGATAGTCACACCATCTCCAAGTATCACCCACCATTTGCTTTCCAAAAAGGGAAAGAAGATCTGACACAACCCACCTGACCAAGGGCTCAAATGAAGCATGACCAGTGATACCTCCTGATGTGATGGAATGGATTCTTATCAAAATTATTTAGCTTGAATCTAATCACAAGTAAATCATCACCTAGATTCAGATGATGGACTATTCTACAAGACAACTAGCCTGTATTCTTTAAAAATGTCAAGGAGGGGCACCTGAGTGGCTCAGTCAGTTAAGTGCCTGAATCTTTTTTTTTTTTTAAGATTTTATTTATTTGTTTGACAGAGAGAGAGCACAAGCAGGGGAAGCAGCAGGCAGAGGGAGAGGGAGAAGCAGGCTCCCCGCTGAGCAGGGCACCTGATGTGGGGCTCGACCCCAGGACCCTGGGATCATGACCTGGGCCAAAGACAGATGCTTAACTGACTGAGCCACCCAGGTACCACTAAGAATCCAACTCTTGATTTCGGCTCAGGTTGTGATCTCAGGGTGGAGAGATTGAGCCCCAAGTCGGGCTCCATGCTGGACATGGAGTCTGCTTGGCATTCTCTCTCTCTCTCCCTCTCCTCTGCCCCTCCCCCCTACCCCTCACACATGCTCTCTCTCTAAAAAAAAAATAGAAATAAATAAAAATAAAAATGTCAAGGTAAGACAACTAAAAAGGCAGGGGATCATCCTTTTTAAAAAAATATTGTATTTATTTATTTGAGAGAGAGAGAGACAGAACGAGCACGAGCAGGGAGAGGAGGAAGGGGCAGCAACAGAAGGAGAAGCAGGCCCCCTGCTGAGCAGGGAGCCCGATGCGGGGCTCGATCCTAGGACCCTGGGATCGTGACCTCAAGCTGAAGGCAGCCACTTCACCAACTGAGCCTCCTAGGCATCCCACAGGGGATCATTCTTAATCAAAGGAGACTAAGGAGCCATGACGACTAAACCAAATGTGTGATTCTTGACAAGATCCCATGTAAAACAAAACACATGTATAAAGAACACTTTCGCATCAATTGAGGGGAAATTTCCACATGAAATAAATGTTGTTAATTGTTTATATTATTATAATAGTTTAAATCATTATTGTTAATAATTCAAAACACATTAAATGTCTTGTCTACAGGGACAATGTTCTTGTTCTTATGACATTCATGCTGAAGTATTTATGGGTAAGTGTCATGATGTGTACAACTTATTTTCAGATGGTTCAGGAAGAAAAAGCATCTGTCTATGGAAAGAGAGAGAGAGACAGAGAAAGTCACAACATGTTGACGGTTCATACGTGTAGGTGAAAGGTTGAAAAAAAAAAAGAACCTACTGCTTAGGACTTGAGAGAATTAAATGAGATGAGATGACACATATACAGCAGGAGACCAGTACCTGGCCCAGAGTTTAAGTCCCGCAGAAGGTGCTAGGTATTATTATTGGTAGTTTCCCCAGGCTAAAAAGCATTTATTCTTTGAATCATTCAAGAGTTATCTGCAATATCTACTACAGGAGAAAGTAGCAGTCCTTAGTATAACTCCTTGTGTGCATGATAAAGTCTATAATTTGTCTACTTGTTTTGCAGTTGACAAATTCAAAGATAACAATGATAGATCAAATTAAAAGAGGAAGGGGGCACCTAGGTGGCTCAGTTGGTCAACTGTCCCACTCCTGATTTCGGCTTAGGTCATGATCTCAGGGGCGTGGGGTTGAGCCTCACTTCAGGCTCTGTGCTGGGCATGGAGCCTGCTTAAGATTTTCTCCCTCTCCTTCTCCCTCTCTCTCTGCCCCTCCCCACCCCACGAGCACACACATGCTCTCTCTAAAAAATAAAAATAAATAGAAGAGGAAGAATTTTCATAATTTTTAAAATCAAATATTCTTGTGATTCTTAAATTTAGGTGGACTATAGAAGCTTGGGACAATCTGACTACAGCCCAGTTTTTCACCCTCATCTCCTAGGATGTCCCAATTTAATCCTGGCTTCTCTCAACCAACCTCACCACCATATTCGACTGTCCATGCACACACCCTGTTCTCCCATGCTTCCCTGACTTTCCATGCCTTCCCCTCATTCTCCACCTCTCCTCTTCTGGGAAGCTCTCCCAGGCAGCTCCAAACAGTTCATCGCATTATATATAATTCTCCTGAGGTCAGAAGCCAGGTCTCGTTCTTCTGGTATCCCCAATACCTAGCACACTGCCTGGCACATGGTAGATGCCAATAAACATTTGTTGAACAAGGCCATTGGAAACACTCGATGACAGTGGAATTTTCCATAGTTCTTAAAAATGGGATTCTATGGGGCGCCTGGGTGGCTCAGTTGGTTAAGCGACTGCCTTAGGCTCAGGTCATGATCCCGGAGTCCCGGGATCGAGTCCCGCATCGGGCTCCCTGCTCGGCAGGGAGTCTGCTTCTCCCTCTGACTCTCATGCTCTCTGTCTCTCATTCTCTCTCTCTCAAATAAATAAAATAAAATCTTTAAAAAAAAATGGGATTCTATGAAGTGGGGGAAATCGGAGGGGTGGGCGAACCATGAGAGATGATGGACTTTGAAAAACAAACTGAGGGTTCTAGAGGGGAGGGAAGTGGGAGGATGGGTTAGCCTGGTGGTGGGTATTGAGGAGGGCACATTCTGCATGGAGCACTGGGTGTTATGCACAAACAATGAATCATGGAACACTTCATCTAGAACTAATGATGTAATGTATGGGGATTAACATAAGAATAAAAAAAATAAAAAATAAAAATGGGATTCTACACTGTCATAATAGCTTTGTCTTGTCCTTGCACCTACCTCTGCATTCTGGTAATGTAGTCCAATTTCCATGTGCTGTGCAGGTAATTGTATCATTTCCAAACATGGCATAGTGTGGCAAACATTTGAAGGCAGCCTTGTTTCCATAGATGGAGTGGTTTTTAGCCAATGGCTTGTAATCACTAAGGGTTGCAAACTTAGGAATGGATGGTAGAGGGCAGGTTACAGCTGGAAAAAGAAAGAATGATCACTTTTATGAAATAGTTGAGTCTTTTAAAAATGATCTTTCCAGAAAGGACAAAACAAAAAAACAAAGATTAACTTGAGAAAATCCAAAATTGGATCAAATACCAGGGTAAAAACAGTCCCTTAAAGAAGTCACAGAAGAAAATATGATCTGAAAACCAGATGTCTGAACCAGTGAAAAGATTGAAAAATGAAGTAAGTCTAAATCTTGTCACCATAAATTTGCCTGATACAATGACACAATGCATAGGTCTCCATCAGTCTGTGATCCAAATGCTAGATGTTTCTGGAAGTCAGAGTTGGCGGAGGACCATCCTACAATAATTGCTCATAATAGCACTTGGTACAAAGTCTTTTGCGACATCTACATTCCACTGCTGGCTTACGTTGGTTTGTTCCCATTGAATATCTCCTGCTTCTGCACTCTGAATGCATGGAGCTTACACAAGTAACTTTATGTGTAGACAGTCTGGGTTGTCATCCTGAGCGGACTAATACGGGGTTTCAATAAGTCCAGGGAGAGTTATACTAATGTAAAGGAAGTGAGTGAATGTGATTTCATCTGAATTATTTAGATCCTTGCTACTCCAAGTGGGATCTGTGAGACCCCAGCAGGGGCCTTGCCTGGAAGCTTACTAGAAATGCGGCAACTCAGACCCCACCTCAGAGCCGTGGTCAGAATCTGCATCTTAACGAGATGCCCAGGTGATTCACAGTACATTAAAGTATGAGAAGCATTGATTTAGATTAGACTGAAGTGAAAGCGGATCTTCTCTTTGTAACCAAGAAGCAAAAGTGACTACATAGTTGATATAAATCTGCTTCCAAGGGAAACTATAGGAACAGTGGTGATTTTTACTGCTGAGTAAAGAACTCTAATTTAGCCTTAAAAACCTTTGTTTTGGTAGTTCAGCTTTTCTTAAACCATCACTGATATGAAATTGCTTGACTTTTTCGCTGACTCTTGCTAGGACAGACCTCACTGAAATGTTAAAAAACCATAGCCATGATTGTAATGCATGGGCCTCCTGGTCGAAGATTGGACTCCCGTGAATCACAATCAGAACATCCCTCCCTATATCAGCAATGCCCAGAGCTGCCCCTGACTGCATGGCTCAGGGTCCCTGGAATAAGCCAGCAGTGTTTTGGGGAACAATCCCACTCCACTCCTATGAGGCAAGGCCCTTTGATGGAGTCTAAGGTCACTGTGAAGGTTACTTTCCTATGTCCCTCATTACTAGACACACTTGCTGAGGGCAGGCAGAAGTCTCTTTCAGCCATATAGCCTCAGTGCTGAGAACAGGATATGACACACATTAGGTTCTCAATATGCATAAATGTATAAACGAATGTATAAATGTATGAATGTATGTATAAATGTATAAATGAATGAATGAGGTCCCAGAGTAGGAGGAAGATGTTTGATCTCAGTTACCAGTTTTTCTAGTCCAGTGATGGCGGTCCCTGATTGACCAATGCCACACGTAGCCTGTCAAAAACTGAGAGAATGATGGAATGACTAAGCCCAGATATCACTGGTTCCACCAAGTAGAGGATACAAATGTGTTCATGAGTTGAATGCTTTCCTTCTGTCCTTCCAAAAGGGTTGTTGATCCTCCAAGGTAAGATGATATCAGGATGAACACTCCCCATGAGGGTGAGCAACCATCCCAAAGAGTCAGGACTGAGGGATTTCCAGGGCATGGAATGTACAGGGTTAAGACCAGCAAAGTCCCAGGCAAACCAACTAATCGCTCTCCCCAGAACTGGGGACCCACAGACTCACGAGTACAGACAGGAAGGTCAACACTCCATTTTCCTTCCTCGGTACATTGAGCAGAACTACTTCCATTCAGATAAAACCTGCAAAAGGAAAATGTAACCCATCAAGCAGTAGAATAATCCATTGATGGCATCTCAAATGTCTTCTCCACTGAGCATCGCCTCAGGTTCACGCTACTGACTTTTTCCCTATTTTGTAATGCTGCTTTCTTGAGGAGCTCCGCATTCACTTAAGGCTCATCAAATCTCCCAGCCCGGGGCTGCAGGGGACTCACAGAAGAATGAGAAGTTTCCATAGCTGGAGGCATAGAAACCAACCCCCCAAATCTGTCTTTTCCAATCAGCAGGCCAAATTAGCTGCTTCTTACATGGAGCAAAGAAGCATCTCTTCTTCAGGGTCACAAAAGTGAACCAAACTGAGGCATGGCTACTATTCATTTCCCGAAACTATTCACTCTACTGACATAAATGGGTAAAAACAATGCAGTATATTTCCATCAAAAATGTAACATTGTCTCCTCGAAGCCAAATGTTTCAAGGCCCTTTGTCATCAGACCCACAAGTTAGTTGGTGTATCAGATGAAAGGAGTCCATTTCTCCTCAAGTATTTCTTAATTTCCAATCCCAAACAAGAATCCTCAGTAAAATTTTGCCCTAAGGTACAGCTGACCTATATTGACAATGTCACTGGTGATGTCTTTGCTAATAAGGCAGATGAGCTACATGCTTTCTTGCTGGGGATGCTGCCCTGCATCGTGTGAGGATCAACAGAACTATGTTCTATACCATCACACTCCCAACCTTCGCCAGAGAACTCCCTTCTGGAGACTCCCAGGTCAGTCAATCAAATTAGGTTCATGTCCAAAGCTCAAGTCCAATTCCTAAAGTATTTTATCCTTCATGCCAAGATTTGTCCCAGAGATGATAAAGAATTACCATCCAGTTTTAGTCTTTCCAATGTACCTCCTCAGTTAAGTAATTAACCAGGAGAAGGAAAGTTGGATACAGTAGCAACTTCATATTTTACTAGTTGTTATGGCCTCCATCCCTTCCCCTACCCCAACACCACTGTGGTATAGATTAAAAGCAGGACTACAAATGATTTGTATTCAGCAAGTCCAGCCTGAAGGCTAAAAGTAAAATATGTCTTGATGTTTAGCTTAAGGGCACAGAAATATTCTGCCTCTGTTAGCTAGAAGTCCTTACCCGGTGTTACAAGCAAAACTGATTGTTTTAGGATATTCAAAAGTTGTGTAGCGTACAGCTCCATTTTCTAAGATTCCAGCAAAAGGACACATTTTGGCTGTAATTTAAAGATAGAAAGGTAAATTTCAATTTGAAGAATTTTTCATTGAAGTAAAAACATATAAATTCATTTCTATTCTTTGATCCAATAACTCTACTGTTAACTATTCTAAGCAAATAACTCAAAATTAGTCAAATGATATATGCACAAAGGGGCTCATTGCACTGTTACCTCTAATAACAAAAATTGGACAGCCTAAATGTTTACCATCAGGTGATTGTTTTGATCAACTATGGTAAATCAACAGTTGCATTCTTATGCAACCAACAAAGTATGAATTATGAAGACTATGGAGACACAGTCAATATGTATGCTATGCTGATGAATATAGAAAAATACAAAATGGTACCTACTCTCTGCAATGATGCAAAAATATACACATGGAAAGTAACTTGAAAAAATGAAATTGTTAGTATTCCAGAGTTATGACCAATTTAAAGAAAACTTTTCTCTTATGATGTTATAGCTGTTTTTCATTAAAAATCTTGTTTAGTCCTTTTGAAACAAAAAGCATACTAAAATCACTTGTATGAAATGTATGATTTTCACAAAGGTCATGCTCATATGACCAAAATAACCAGGGCTCAGATAGACCCATATAGTCTTTTTTTTTACTGTTTAGCTTCTACATAAAATTGCCAGAAATTCTATTGGGTTGATTGCTCCATATTTGACTGTAAAAAGTAATGCTGGCATGATATCATGGAACCATGTACTGAGGAATAAAGAAAAGCAACCATCTACCATAAGGTGATAGCAATAAATCTTTGCTTAAGTTTTTTATATTATATTTATATATATAAATTATTATAATTTATTTTATAAATTATGGTTATATAATCATATACAATTCATATAATTATATTTATTATAAATTATTATAATGTGATGATTCTATTAAATCTGCTTTCATTTTGAGGTCAAGTCCAAAGATCTGATGATTCCTTGTGTTTTACTTTTTTAAGAGTCTCTTTTGGCATCTGTCTAAATTTCAGAGTATCTGTACATCTTTTTTTACTTCTGCAGTGTTTCTCTCTCTTTTATCGTAGCAGGTCGCTTTTTTACATCTCTTCTAGTTCTGGGCTATGCTCATCTCCTCCTCTCTAAATAGGACCTATCACCTCTGCTCTCCCCTCCCATGAACACTCCCCCAGGCCCTCTTGTTTCTTCACGGCCCTCCACTCTGTGGCTCCGCTGGCCCTCTGTGCCCCAGCATGACAAAGTGGGTTATCCCCCAAGTGTCCCGAATCCCAGTGAGGGGAGAGCATGTGAGAGAAGGCACTGACTTACGGGTACACCTCAGGGTGTTGATGGGCCAAACTCCTGTGAGAGGGCAGGTGAACCGCCTCATCCCACCCCGGGACGTGTAGCCCGGACGGCAGGCGTACACGATCTGCTCCCCTGGGTCATAGAACGTTTTTAATGGAACAATGGTGGCAAATGGTAAATCATCTGGTTTGGGACAGGCTGAAATAGAGCACAAAGCAGTTAGTTAAGAAATCTATATTTTTCTAAAATAAGACGAAATCAGAGAGTGAGACTCTTAACTATCGGAAACAAACTGAGGGTTGCTGGAGGGGAGGCAGGTGGGGGGCTGGGGCAACCCAGTGATGGGCATTAAGGAGGGACTTGATGTAATGAGCACCAGGTGTTATATGCAACTGATGAATCACTAAACTCTACCTCTGAAGCTAATAATACACTATATGTTAATTAGTTGATTTTAAATAAAATTTAAAAAAGAAATCTATATTTTCATTTTTAAGCTCTGCTAGCACAAAAATGAAAAAAACTATTTAATGCTACCGATAGTAACTATGCCAAGTTCTGTACCAAATATTTCACATATGCAATATCTCATCTAATCTCCTCCTAACCCTCCTTTGAAGGGTACTATAGTTATCCCCATTTTATAGGTCAATACATCAAGGCCTCAACTGGCTGAACATCTTCGGGAGGAGCTTTAAGCGTGGCAATATTGAAGAATCAGTATCAATCCAGACTCCCCAGCATCCACACTAGAAAGAATTTTAATGATCATTATTGATCCTTTCATGTACTAGGGGGTTGGATATATTAATTATATTTGCAAAAGGAAAGAGTACTTACTCCGTCCTGCAGTAGCAACATGGCAGAGAAAAATTGAGAACAAGAAGAGCCCCAGAGAAATCATTGTGGGTGACTCACACAGACACTACCAAAATGGTTTCCTCTGCTAAAAAGAGGGATGCAAATATAAAAGTGCTTAAACATTAACCTTTTCCCTTGTGTCCTTTTACCTCTGTAAATAGAAGGTAAAATATCACAATTTGAAAGGAACTCTGAGACCTACATTTTTTAATCATTTACTTTCACTTCCATGGGTTTGTTGTGAAATCTTTGGCAAATGATGTCCATCTTCATAACATTTATTTTAATGGCACAACACGGTCCATTACTGCCTCCAACAGAATCCTGGTGATTCCCAGATTGTCAGGCCTCTACTCCAGACCTCTCATCCTCCATCCTTAGTTTTGTGTACGTAGTGGGTGGA